>NC_092334.1:317808125-318122500 GCF_046630445.1 Rutidosis leptorrhynchoides
TCCCGACGATTCACGAACAACTAAATTGTAAATAGATATGTGTGTATGTATATATAAATAATAATTCAAAATATAATTTGAAGTATTATATGTTATAGTAATATTATTATTTTCAATATTAATATCAGAATTAGTATTATCAATATAACATACAAATATGAAACTTTATATATATAAATTGTTATGACATTATTACTAATAGTATTATTACCATCAACAATCTAAATAATTATTATAATTAATATTGTATTATGATTATTATCATTAAAGGTTATCATTTTTTATTATTATTGAATATCATCATTATCAGTATTATATTTAGTATTATCTCGATGATTATTATTATTATAAACATTACTATTTCTAATATTATTAATATTATCTATCCCATTAATATTAGATATTAATAATTGTGTAATTAATATTAATATATTCCTTATATATATATATATATATATATATATATATATATATATATATATATATATATATATATATATATATATATATATATATATATATATATATATATATATATATATGTATGTATGTATACTTGATATATAATAATACAAATACAGACCTATATAAATGCATATATGTATATATATATATATATACATATAAAAATACAGTTATATATATAAATACATATACATACATATATAAATATATAATGTCGTATATATAAACAAAATTACAAATAAAATATGTAGTAGGTTCTCAATCGTTTTCAAGCGGTAGGAAAAATTGCTTTATGTCTCTTGATCGTACAAATCACGAACTAATCCATAGAAGTAATGCAAAAATTATGTTAACATCACAGATAAACTTTATATTTTCTTTATTTATCAAACTCCGATCGAATATCTCCATGTCGACACAATCTTAGCTAAAAACAATTACAAACGAATCCTAAGACTATAGTGACCGTTAAATATCACATTACACTACAAACATTCCATCTACTCCTTGAATCATCAAGAACATCAAAAAACCAAATACCCATCGAGAAATCCCTCAAGAACAGCATTGAAACAACCCGACAACTAGAACACCACTTTAATCTCTTCTTCGTGAAACAAACCAACATCGAAAACCATTACTACTTTACTGCTACTATTTTGTTCAAATTCCATCACCACCTTGTCTCTCTCTCATAACCATTGAATCACCACCAAACCCATAAAAACAACCACCACCGTGACTGAAAACTACAGCTGCTCGATGCCTTGTTGCTACTGCAACTTCTGAGTTACGGCTACTATATTTTCTTTCAAGCCAAACCAAACGTAAATTACCTTTTGAAGTTCTACTTTTGCTGCCAATCCTAACAAAGATTAAGCTGTCTATATATATTTCTTTTCCGACAAATTTTATAGAGAAGATACCCCACTTCCCTATATAATTCGATGGTGGGAGTTGTAAGTTCATTTAGGCGTAATATTTATCTTTCTTTGGTTCTATTTATAATCAAACTACCTACTCTTCTTGTTTGATTGGCTGACCAAAACCCTTTTGGTCACCCACTTGACTAAATTAATTCCATGCTTGCCAATCCATAACCCCACCAAGAATCATTATTCGATATGTATCATTGCCGACAAACTTAAAGTGGGAATTCGCATGTGGGACGGTTTATTAGTGCATGGCAGACACTTGATTATTAAAAAGAGATCATGGCCGATTTTTTTTAGTTGTTGGTCACTTAGATTTTGTGGTGGGACAAGGGATAAACTACCGTTTCATTTCATATATTTGTATTTGAGCTGTATATATTTTTTATTGGATATATGTAATACTACTTGCTATTGCTTCTGCTATTAGCGAACCAAATCACTAAACTTTCCTTGGGCCCTAAAACAAGTATTACAGTTGGGCAACGAAGCCAAATAGATGATAGAGATGAAAATATATGGTATACGATGATGAGATTGATAAATAAAAAGATGATGATGATCACGTTATGAAGAAGCTGTGATCGAGTAGATACATGATAAGAAATGACTTAATGATCCGGGTTTAGGATGGTGATGGGGAACGAAGGGTAGCAATGATAATCATGATAAACAATGATAATGTTATGTTATGATTATAATTATGATTCGATTAGGTTGTTGTGATGAACGACGATTATCATGAAGTTAGTAATAACAGTTTAGATGATAATGATGAAGTTGATAATCTCCTGCTTCAGTTTTCTAATTCGAAAATGATGCGAAGAAGAGGAAGAAAAAGGGATAACAGAATTATTGGGTTAAGTACATTTTGAGGGGGAATATTTACAGAAAAACTGAATAGAGTAGATGGTTAGGGATGTTGTTAGGGAGCGTGAGGTTGCGGGTTCGAGTCCCTAGAGCTGCAGTATATATTTTTTAGGATAATTTCCTGTAACGTAGTCTTTATTATAAGTATTAAATTATTATTATTATTATTATTATTATTATTATAATTATTATTATTATTATTATTATCACTAAGGTTACTAAAATAATTATTTTCAATATTAACATATAATTATTATTATTATTATTAAATGATCATATTAGTATTATTATTAAAATTTATTATCATTATCTTAGTATTATCATTAATTTAACAAGTAAATGTTATTTATATAAAAATATACTTAATACATATAATATAACTATATTAATAATTTTTATTTAAAATATATAGAATGAAAATATTTTAAAGAAACATAAGAGTTATAAAATCATATTATCGGCCTACTATTGAAGATAGAAGCGAAGCAGCTACTGCAGACAGGACTTAGGGGTAGGTAGGCTCTTAAGTCGGCTAGAGACACATTCGGAGGTGGAAGAGTTCCAGAAGTCAGTTACAAACTGGCAAAACAACAACGGTTCTAATAAATGAAGCCTAACAGAATGGCTGTTCTCGTAAGATAGGTGGTCTTATAAGTAACAACATTACTACTGCCGGATTGGCTTTAGTTGATATACCAGTGTAGAAGTAGAAAAGGGGATTTTTGTAAACCACCTGCAGGTTATCACACAAGTTTCATGTCTCTTGTTTTACTTTAGGTACCCTGCAAGGGTAAGACACCTTCTCCTTCTGTGCTTTTTCTTGAGCCTTTGAAGTCGTCTTCATTTGAAAGGCATAGATGGGGGAGTCCTTTCTTTCGTTCTGCTTCTTTTCTTTATTGTCATATTTTTTTTTCCTCTGGATTATGCCCATTTCATCGTATCTTTTGGGTACTTCCTCGATCAGGGGCTGGCGAAGTGGGGGTTCTACCGGGCTTCTCAACAAGTCGGGTACCACGCACTCTCATTCTGTTTGGAAAGAGGGCAGTCCAGTGCGACCCATTTTCTCCTTTATCTTTCTGGTCCTTATTCAAACTTTCTATGGATTAGTTAACTTTGGAGATTTTTCTTTTGCAGAGACCCTGAAGCTAGCCGCCCAGTTGTCGGGGGCCTGCATAATCTTTTGAAGAAAAGCTCAAAGCAGTATAGTTAAGCCAAGCAAAGCAGTAGGGATGGAAGAGATGCGGATTCCCTGATTTTAGATCAATCAATATTATACTGCATGTAGAATGGATAGCACTGGTCGGAGGGGAAGAAGAAGGGAAGGGTACGATGGGAGGGGCCTAGGAAGATGTTCAACAACCATCTCCTTTCCGTCTAGAATGTAGTGTAGAAAAGAAAAGAATCTTTCCTGCTTCAGAGTTATTTAGAGCTAATAGGATAGGTATTCTATTTGAAAGAAGGGGGCTACCCTAAGGTGGGATAGTGTGTCAGTAAACACGCAGTGGTTTAGGGCAAAGACCTCTAGACAGGACAGATTCCATTCTGGGTTCCACCCGCTTCCAGTCGAGTTCTATAGATTCCGATAGAGTCACCGCTCGCTTTTGCTCTTGACAAGATGCCCTAGTCCTTTTGGTAAGCGTAAGCATTTCATAAGCAGAAAAAACTAGATATTAAACTCCCGGTATCAGTTACAATGCTCACTATTACGGATCCCACGACGACAGCTCCCGCTGAAGCAATTGTTGCTGCGGAGGTAGCTAAATTACCTATCCGCTATAGACGGAAAAGGCATGCTGTGGCGGACAAACCTTAGTTGAAAAAAATTCTTGGTGGACCAGAAAGACATTTTTGACCTTGATATAACCCTTTTTATACCGGAGTAAATGAAGACTCCTAGAATGGCACGCACGAAGAAGCCTACTCAGAGTAGGAATCCCGCACATTATAAAAAAAGGAAAATGGACCTGCAACTACCTTAGAATTTCTTTAAGGAAGATTGCAAATAAGAGCTAATCCTATAATTGTAATAGTAAGATTAGGATCCCGACTCATCTGTAGATTTAAGGCACATAAGGTAAATACATAGATCTAGGTAAACTTACGTATACTATACCTATACGGATCCTTTCTCTTATGAAAAGGAAAACAACGGGATAGCTATGCCGCAGTCAAAAAGACATATTTATGGATATGTACTAAGCCAGCTCTTTATACTAAGGCATATCAAAAAATGGGGTTCGATATAGGGAGTCTTTGCTGTTTACTGTTTACTTTACCCAGCTTAAAGAACTGTGCCATAAATTCATAAGAACTGCTATTTGTAGAGCTTCTATAGCTTCGAGCCCTTTAGTTCGTCATCAAGCATATAGCTTAGAGTGTGCGCTTCGAAAGGTGTCAGCAGGTGCGCGGAGCCGGAGCCCGACATGTTCACCCGCTGGGCCGAGTGTTCGCCCACTTCAGAGTCTTCGCCTTTAGATAAAAAAAAGTGTCCGCCCCTTAGGTCGCCAAACTACGACGAGAGTTTCGCCTTTTGAAGCGCCAGTCGCGTAAGGCGACCGGGCCAGGCCGAGCCAGAAAGGCTTTGATGACTCAAGGTTCATATTAGGGAAAGGATAGTGAGGGGAAGAGGGGGCAGCCCTCGGCCCGATCATCCAATTCGCTCCAACAGACAGGCATGGTTCTGTAGTCAAAGCAACTTCATCACTTTCGTGTACCCATCGGATGGCAGCCCTTTCGGGGGTTCCTTAGGGGCCGATTCACTCTGCGTAGATTGACTGAACGCAGAAAACCTTCCACTGGCAGGCGATTGTGTTTTTCACAGGATTTCTCGTTACTCATGTCAGCATTCTCACTTCTGATATCTCCAGGTCCTGTCACCAAAAACCTTCCCCGATTGACAGAACGTTCCGCTACTGACACTTGAAAAAGCTGCTTTCAAGGTCTCGTCGCTTCGGTGAATCACTTGATGTTAACGAAGGAAGACGGGGGTACGTTTCGCGGGAGTTGCGTCCCCATCCTTGTCCGGTATAGGGCTTTCTATCTATAGATTAAGCCTCGACTCCGAGAAGGAGTAGACAATTGTTGTGAAAGCTTTGAGATCGGTTCCCTTAATTATAAAAAATTCAAATCTTTTTTTCAGCTCGTGGCTTCTTTTCTCTCAAAAAAAGAAAAAAGAATCACTAGTTGAAAAATCGACAAGGGAGGAAATAGCTCCAAGTACAAGAAGGCGGGTATTGACCAGGAACGGTGATTGTAGCTGACATATACGGCCTGGTCGCGCGTAAGTTCACGGAGGGCTTACCGTGGGGGAGAAAGACCCCCTAGGGAATTCAAGGATCTTGAATTCTGCGCTGTCGGACGAAGACTGGTGGCTCCATACGGTATCAAAAGCCTATTTAGGAGTAGAGGATGAGGGGCAGAAGCGCTCCAGACCCCGGAGGAGAAATTCTTCAGGGACTGGGGTGCTACAGAATCCACCCCCTCATCAGGAGAGGCATTCTTTTTAGTTAGTTAAGTCGTAGGGGGCAGGCCAGCTCATTGGTTGGCTTCATACGGGTTAACACTAGCGAGAAGCTTCTCTTCTACTTCTAAATAGGATACCGGAGGTGGATCAAAGCAGAGTTTGACCCTCGTCAGGCAAGCTTTGGGAGGGGGGAGCTGTGTCGTGCGAACAACCAAATGATGTAAAACAAGGGCAAATAAAGGTTTTGATCCTAACATACATGAAAGTTGACAAAAGACATTCTGTCTTAAGTCAACCTGTTCATATAACTGGTTTGATAGCGTTGACTAAAGCCATTCTGTCTTAAGTCAACCAGTTCCAATAACAGGTCAACCCTTCTTGCATTGCTTTCCCTTCGGTCATCAATGACGGGTTGTTATGAGACTTGTTAGAAAGGACTGGAAAGGTCAACCCTTATCTCATTAATCTTCCTTCGGTGGATCAATGTAGGGTTGTGATGAGCGTAGTTATGAGGAAGGTCAACCCTGATCTCATTTCCCTCCTATCGTCGAGGAAATGTCGGGTTGTTTTAACTGCACTTGTTTGTTAGTAGCCTTGTTTCTCTCTAAGAGAAAAATAACAAGGGCTCTGGACAACATTACTTTCGCATAACGATAGTGCTACTAGAAACAAAGGATAAGGATAGTGCTACTATAAACAAAAAACTAGAAATCAAAAATGACGTAGATGATACTCGAGATTACTAGAGCGATATCAAAGTAAGTATCAATGTTGTCTGGAACCTCTACACAACATCTTATGACTCCATAACTAGGAGAATCCGGGTTGCTTTAGAGATCCGCTTTGGGGTTAGTCGTCCGGGCGGATCCATTCTGTTTAAACTCATTTGGGGGGCGCGCAAGAGGTAACCACTCCTGAAGGCGTTCACATGTATTTATATACCACTGTAAAACCCATGGGAAGTAAGTTGCGAGGAAAAACCTATTTCTGCTAGCTGCTTAGGTAGGTAAGAGCATCCATCACACAAGTCTTTCCCTCAGTATCAATGAAAACGAGCCCCAACTCCAGAGTCTGGAGTGCTTCTGCCCCTCATCCTCTACTCCTAAATAGGCTTTTGATACCGTATGGAGCCACTAGTCTTCGTCCGACAGCGCAGAATTCAAGATCCTTGAATTCCCTGGGGGTCTTTCTCCCCCACCTGCCACCTTTCTTGTGGATCATCCTGAAACCACAGGATGATGGGAATAACAAAGAAGAGAACCTATATCATTTGTATAATTATTAATATATATAATTGTAGTCGAACAAATACATATATAATTTATTAGTTATATCCTTTTTACATTAATAATATATATATATATATATATATATATATATATATATATATATATATATATATATATATATATATATATATATATATATATATATATATATATATAATTTTTATTTAAAATATATAGAATGAAAATATTTTAAAGAAACATAAGAGTTATAAAATCATATTACTAATAAATATATATATAAAGTATTCGATTACAATTATATGTGTTGATATATATATATAACTGATATAAGTTCGTGAATCCGAGGTCAACCCTACACTTGTTAAATGACGTCATATGTATTTTTACTACAAAATACATTAGGTGAGTTTCATTACTCCCTTTTTATATATATTTTTGGGCTGAGAATACATACGCTGTTTTATAAATGTTTTACGAAATAGGCACAAGTACTAAAACTAATTCTATGTGGGTTTAAACCAGAAATATACCCTTAGCTTGGTAACATTAAACTACTTGTCTATGTACGGTAGGCGCGAATCCTAAAGATAGATCTATTGGGCCTGACAAACCCCATCCTGACTATGGGATGCTTTAGTACTTCGAGGTTATTTTAAACACACCTGATCTGGTGTACTTCAGAGGGTAAAACATGAACGTTAAGGCTTGTTACCGGGTGCCTACAACTTATAGAATACTTTTATACACTTGCGAGTGTACATATATTTATAAATGGAAATCTTGTGGTCTATTAAAATGATGGAAATGATTATTTATGTTAAACTAATGAACTCACCAACCTTTTGGTTGACACTTTAAAGCATGTTTATTCTCAGGTATGAAAGAAATCTTCCGCTGTGCATTTGCTCATCTTAGTTATATTACTTGGAGTCATTCATGACATATTTCAAAAGACGTTGCATTCGAGTCGTTGAGTTCATCAAGATTATTATTAAGTCAATTATAGTTAGATATATTACGAAATGGTATGCATGCCGTCAATTTTCGATGTATTGAAAGATTGTCTTTTCAAAAACGAATGCAATGTTTATAAAATGTATCATATAGAGGTCAAGTACCTTGCGATGTAATCAACTATTGTGAATCGTTTATAATCGATATGGACTTCGTCCGGATGGATTAGAATGGGTCTCTACACATGACATATATCAAAGTACTTCTACTTAACAAAAATGCTTACAATTACATCCTCATTCATTTTCATCAACAATTCTACTCGTATGCACCCGTATTCGTACTCGTACAATACACAGCTTCTAAGATGTATATACTATTGGTATATATAGTCAATCATTAGCTCCTTAGCAGCCCATGTGAGTCATTAAACATGTGGGAACCATCATTTGGCAACTAGCATGAAATATCTCACAAAATTACAAAAAATATTATAAATCATTCATGAATTATTTACATGAAAACAAACTTACACATCCTTTATATCTAATCGATATACCAACGACCAAAAACGCCTACAAACACTTTCATTATTCAATTTTCTTCATCTAATTGATCTCACTCAAGTTCTATCTTCAAGTTCTATCTTTAAGTTCTAAGTGTTCTTCATAAATTCTATAAGTTCTAGTTTCATAAAATCAAGATTACTATCAAGTTTGCAAGATTACTTCCAAGCTTTCTAATCCAATCCAAGTAATCATCTAAGCTCAAGAAATCTTTCTTATTTACAGTAAGATATCTTTCTAATACAAGCTAATACTCATATTCAAACTTTGATTCAATTTCTATAACTATAACTATCTTATTTCGAGTGGAAATCTTACTTGAACTTGTTTTCGTGTCATGATTCTACTTCAAGAACTTTCAAGCCATCCAAGAATTCTTTGAAGCTAGATCAATTTTTGTCACTTCCAGTAGGTTTACCTACCAAACTTGAGGTAGTAATGATGTTCATAACATCATTCGATTCACATAAATAAAATTATCTTATTCGAAGATTTGAACATGTAATCACTAGAACATAGTTTAGTTAATTCTAAACTTGTTCGCAAACAAAGTTAATCCTTCTAACTTGAATTTTAAAATCAACTAAACACATGTTCTATATCTATATGATATGCTAACTTAAAGATTTTAAACCTGGAAACACGAAGAACACCGTAAAACCGGACATACGCCGTCGTAGTGAAATCGGGGGCTGTTTTGGTTAAAAAAATAAAAAGTATCTTAATCTTTGAATTGGAAGTTTGTTTTCTGGAAAAATGATATTACATATGAACATGATACTATATTCAAAAATCATGGTTAAACACAAAGTGGAAGTATGTTTTTCAAATTGGTCATCAAGATGTCGTTTTTTCGACGGAAATGACTACCTCTTTAAAAATGACTTGTAACCTGTATTTCTGACTGTAAACTTATACTTTTTCTGTTTAGTTTCATAAATTTCAGTTCATTATGAAACCATAGCAACTTGAATCACTCAAAACGGATTTGAAACGAAGAAATGACGGGTAAAACAAAATTGGATAAACTTGCTAGTTTTAGCTACGAAAATTTTGTAACAAATCTAGACTAAACATATCCTAACTAATTTATATTGTATTATACATATTATGTAATCTTGGGATACTATAGACACATATACAATGTTTTGACATATCATATCGACCCATCTATATATATTATTTGGAACAACCATAGACACTCTATATGCAGTAATGTTTGAGTTAGCTATACAGGGTTGAGGTTGATTCCAAAAATTTAAAACTGTGAGTTGTGACCTAGCCTGAGACGTGTATACACTGGGTCGTGGATTGATTCAAGATATATATATATATATATATATATATATATATATATATATATATATATATATATATATATATATATATATATATATATATATATATATATATATATATATATATATATATATATATATATATATATATATATTGATTTATTTCTGTACATTTAACTGTGGACAACTAGTTGTAGGTTACTAACGAGGACTGCTAACTTAACAAACTTAAATCATAAAAATGTAACAAAAAATGTTGTGAATATAATCCGATCATAAATTGATATATATGTACATATTTGTTATAGGTTCGTGAATCGACCAGTGGCCAAGTCTTACTTCCCGACGAAGTAAAAATCTGTGAAAGTGAGTTATGGTCCCACTTTTTAAATCTAATATTTTTGGGATTAGAATACATGCAGTTTTATAAATGTTTTACAAAATAGATACAAGTACGTGAAACTACATTCTATGGTTGAATTATTAAACCAAATATGCCCCTTTTTAGTCTGGTAATCTAAGAATTAGGGAACAGACACCCTAATTGACGCGAATCCTAAAGATAGATCTATTGGGCCCAACAAGCCCCATCCAAAGTACCGGATGCTTTAGTACTTCGAATTTATCATGTCCGAAGGGAGTCCCAGAATGATAGGGGATATTCTATATGCATCTTGTTAAGGTCGGTTACCAGGTGTTCACCATATGAATGATTTTTATCTCTATGCAGTTTGCGAAATGCCTGATACGAGATGTGTATTTATGAGAAATGAAATCTTGTAGTCTATTATTACAATTTGATAAATATATAGGTCAAACCTATTGATGTGTGCGAGGTGTAGTACGAAATAGAATTATTTTTACTATGAAATACGGTGTAATATGATACAAGTTTTATTTATATAAATGGGATATACCTAAACCTTGCTACAACACTTATAGGCAGTGTACCTAATCGTAGAGTAGTGTAGTTTTTTAGTAAGTCCGGTTCGTTCCACAGGGAGCTAGCTGAGTTTAACGCTATATTTTTAACAACTATATTTATATAAAATATATATAATTATATATAGTAATATTATTATAAAAGGGGGTTTTTACCGTTTAATGACCGGTTTGTCGATTTTATATTTTAAGCGTAAAGATAAATGACGATAATATAAATGACAGAATTTAAATTGCGATAAAGTAAATTGCAGTAATTAAAATGACAGTAAATAAAGGTACGATGAAATATGAAATAAAAGTATTATGCTTATTTAAACTTCCGTAATCATGATGTTTGATGTTTTGATTAATTGTTACCCGGGTTATTTGTCCTTTGTCCTAGTTTATTTGATACTTATCTGGTTTTTGTCCATAATAGTCCATCTGTGACGACCCAAAAAATTCTAACCAAATTTAAACTTAATTCTTAATATAGTTTCGACACGATAAGCAAAGTCTGTAATGTTGAGTCACAAAAATTTTGAACTGTTTCATATATTCGTTTGACTTTCGACCATTCTCGACGATTCACGAACAACTTTTTTGTAAATAGATAACATATATATTTAAATAGGTATTTATAATTTGAAATATAATTTGGAATATTATATAATTTAATTATTAGAAATTATATTGTAAAGTAAATAAAATAAAATGCGATGTAATGGAAACTATATTTAAGAATATATTGTTATATATAAATATGTATATAAATATTACTTGTAAATATATAAGGTTATATTAAATCTATTTGTTTAAAAATATATAATATATATTTATGTGATAAAACTTGTTATTTAAAACTGATTATATTTAGAGAGAGAGAGTAAATGGAAAATGATTGGTTTCGAGCTTAATTAGTAAAAGTCAGTAACACTCGGTTGATGTTTTGTTAGTTTTAAAATAGATATTGTACATGTTCATGAAGGATTGAAATAAAAGTTGGACTGTAAATTGATTACGAAGATTTTAGATTTGTCAAAAATATTTTTACCTTTTTAAGATTAAATATTAGCACTCCGTACATATAAATTGGAACAGAAAATAAATAATTATTGAACCTTTTTGATCAAGTTTCAAACAGTTAATGAGTGAAATAATTAAATATATTTAATCTAAAAATTTGGGATTTTTAGGAGCACTTCTATACGTTAACTGTTTAGCAATGGACACGATATAGCCATCCGGGATAAACTGTCAATAGAAGATGCCAATTATATGACTGCTAAACTATTGCTAATTGATAAATTCATAGAGGTACTGTTTGTTGTTTTTTTTTTCACTCACAATCAAATCCATTTATATATACATATCAAGATTGGTTTGATAGTCAATACATGTGACAAAAAGCAAACAAGTGATTCTTATATTCAAACTACCCATGTCATCTTTTACAAAACGTCAAAACAGAGATGGATTCATAATCATGTATATATACAATACATATAGATATTCATAACCATCTTAGTGCCTATCCATCATCCCACTTGCAATTAAACTCATTATCTATATATACTAACACATACATATATAGAATATAGATATATACAATACACGTACATAGGTATATATTACCCTACCAACCACAACCAACTTGAAACCCATTTCACCTTCTACCACTTTCATTCCTGTTTCTTTCTTTGTTTGTTTAAAAGACCCAACCAAATACATCAACACCACCATCGAATGTGGCTTCGAACACTCACTTATATATATATATATATATATATATATATATATATATATATATATATATATATATATATATATATATATATATTTTTTTTTTCTTTCCTTTCTTTGAGCCATAAACATCGTTCATCATTATCAAACCATAACAAATTATCATCTTCGTCAATCCCCACCATTGAATTATCATCATCATCATCATTCTTGTTGCTGCTGTTGTTCGAAAGGGATTCTGTGATGGTTCGTTTTTTAGTGTTGCATTCGATATTGGTTCCAAGATATACCTAGCTCGTTACCAGATTACTCGATCTACTCGTCGTAATAATCTAGTACGTGCCTTAACTTCTGCAAATATATTTTGTATCCTAGTATTCTATTATGTAAATAATACAAACACATAACACATTCAGTGTCCTACAATTTAATCAATTCAATCTATCTCGACCCAGAGATATACTCGACCCAAGGAATCAACTTCAAACCCATTTAAACTGGCACTCATTTGATCACCACCATTATCACCACAACCTCCCACAACCACTTCTCTATCATCTCTCTCTCTTATTCCCTTTCTTAACCGCCATTGAGATTCATTGAACTTTTCTGTGTCCTTTCGAAACCCACCATCGAATGAACCAAACCCACCATATTGGTCACCATTGAAACAACCCACATTCACCACCGTCGATAAAACCATCACCTCCTTAAACCTAATAAGTTTATATTTCTTTTATCTTCTTTCTTTTCCTTCCCGGTATTCTTCGACAAAACAGTGAACCAAACTGTTTCAGCTTTCTGTTTTCTTTCATACTCGTCATCGTCGAAACCCTTTATTAGCACCCTGGTTGCTCATTCGATATTACTAAGTTTCATATTTATGTTTCTGTTTTTATCCGAAGAACCCTTTGTACGTTCTTCTTCAATTTACTGAGCAAACACCAAAACCCATTACTGTATATTTGGAAACAAATAAAGAAGGAAGGACCTGTTATTATTTTATTTCGATGAACCCCACCACCCACCATTCTTGTGTCGATTTAAATAAAGAAATATGCTGGGTTATGATCCATTTAAATAGGCTTGTAAGGAAATTGGGCTGAGTATATATCATCTCCACATAGGCCAAAATATGTAATGTATGTTGGGTCGTGACATTAGTACTAGTTATTGGGCCGTATTCTGTTTTGTTACTGGGATGAGACAGATAGAACGAGTTAAATAAATATATCGAGCTTATATAACAGAAAAGTAAGTAGTAGTGGAGCGGTTTGGGTGTGTTTCGGATTAGCAAAAGGTCGCGGGTTCGATCCCTGGCAGTGGTGTTTTATTTTTTTTAAAGCTTGTTTCTTCAAAGGTTATACTCTTTTATTATTATTATTGTTATTACTAGTATTATCATTAAATATTATTAGTATTATTATTAATATTATCATTAATATGAGTATTAATATTAGCATTATTATTATTAACATTATTATCATTAGTAGTAAGATTATGATTATTATAGTTATTATTATTATTATTATTATTATTATGATTATTATTATTATTATTATTAATATTATTATTATTATTATTATTATTATTATTATTATTATTATTATTATTAATAATATTATTATTATTAAAGTTAACATTTTTTTTATTAATTTTTTTTTTATTAAAACTATCATTACTATTAAAATTATCATTTTTAAAAGTATCATTTTTATTAAAACGATTATTATTATTATCATTAATAGAATCATTAATATTATTATAATTATCATTAATATTAGTATTACCATTGTTATTATTTTTATTATTTTTATTATTAGTATTATAAATATATCAAATAAAGATTTTCCATATAAAAATATATTTATGAGATAGAACATAACTATATTAATATTTTTATAATAAATAATTATCTATTTAAAGTATATAAAAATAAATATATCTAATTAAGTTATTAATAAAACATATAATAACAATTATATCATTAATAAAATATAAACTTATTCGATTATAATTATATGTGTTAATATATATATATATATATATATATATATATATATATATATATATATATATATATATATATATATATATATATATATATATATATATATATATATAAATGATATAGGTTCGTGAATTCGAGGCCAACCCTACACTTGTTCAATGTCGTCACATGTATTTTTACTACAAAATACAGTATAGTGAGTTCATTTGATTCCCTTTTACTCTTTACATTTTTGGACTGAGAATACATGCGCTGTTTTTACAAGTGCTTTATTAAATGCTTTTGAAATATATTTTGAGCTGCGAATACATGAAATGATTTTGTAAATATTTGATGAGATAGACACAAGCAAAACATTCTCTCGAATGAATTATTATGCAGACAGAAGTTCTGCGGATTATTATTGAATTATATGAACATGATAATTGCCACCATTGAATTATGTGGACATGATAATTGCCACCATTGAATTATGTGGACATGATAATTGCCACCAGTTGATGTGAATGTTATATATCGAGATAATGATTTTATACACAGGTTATGTGTATGTTATTTTTGTACACAAGATATGTATACGGTTACTATGATTTATGAAAATGGTTTCGTACACGAGAAGGATGTACTGTATTTAAAAGATATAGCATGTACATTACAGGTGGGTATAGGATTCGGGCCCATTTGTACCATGCAGCATTTAAATCTTGTGGTTTATCAAAATGATGAATTTTATTGTTTTATGATAAACTTATGAACTCACCAACCTTTTGGTTGACACTTTAAAGCATGTTTATTCTCAGGTATGAAAGAAACCTTCCGCTGTGCATTTGCTCATTTTAAAGACATTATTTGGAGTCGATCATCGCAATGGGACCAGATGTTGGTGACTTCGTCCAGATGGATTAGGACAGGTCACTACACCATCGGTCATAATTATAAAATGCTCGTCAATTTAACCTTATTCCCGAAGTCAAATATTCCAACTAATTAGGGATTCGAACTGTAACAAGGTTTTAATACTTTGTTAACAATTACACCAATTATCCTTGTATGTAATCCACCCCTGTTTTAATGAGATATGAATATTAATTTACCCACTTGATCAGAATGAATAATCAATTACCCAACCCGAATAATTAATTAAATGATCGTAAAAGATGTCGTACAAACGTCACTAAATAGAACATACATAATCATTTTAATAATTATTAGATTAACTAATTTGAAGATAGGTTCGACAGATTCCAATGAGTTGTCATTCGATTAGACAATACCCCCTATCTATTAATAGTCAATAGTTTAATGTCCACAAGTGTCGGTCTTTTGTCCAAACCTTAATTATGGTACAAAATCTAATAACCCAATTTTAATTTTTAGTCCAACATCACGATTACTTCGGCTCAAATAAGCATAATAATAACTTAATTACGATACATTAATTTAAAAAAAAGAAGAACATAGCTTACAATGGTGATTAATCGCGTAGCGTTGCACGAAGAGAATTTCGACTTAAAAACCCGTAAAACATTCCATACAATAACCCAATTATTATTAAACTTAATTTAAAATTAAAATTAAAAATATAATTATGATTACAGAAGAAGAAGAAGAAAAAGGTGTATGATATTCGACCAAAACACGCGAAATTTATAGATGTGGCCAGACTTTTGGGGCCATGCGATCGCATGGGTTTTGTTCTTCCAGGCCATGCGATCACATGGCCAGCTGGATTCAGCCCAATTGCTTTTTTTTGCTAGTTTGCCGACGTTTTTAATATATAATATAATATATATATAATTTTAAGAATTAATTATATATTATATTATATTCATGTGCATAGTTGACTTGTAATTTTTAGTCCGTTGCGTCGTGCGTTGAGAGTTGGTTCATGTCTCGATTCCGGATTTTCGAACGTCCTTGCGTACTATTTAATATCTTGTACTTTGCGTTTTGTGGCTTGTACTCTTATCATTTTTGGACGTTTCTCATCAATAAATTGAACCACTTGAATCGTATCTTGTACATTTGAGCTTTTTGGTCATTTACGTCTTCAAATCTTCATTTGCGTCTTCAGTCTTCGCACTTATTTATTTAAACGAAAATTACATAAAAATAGAACGATATCAACTAAAAGCTTTACATATTAGAAGGATATTGATACTAAATATATGTTCATTTGAAGCACTATCAAATATCCTCACACTTGAACGTTTCTTGTCCTCAAGCAATACAGAACTTGAAATTAAATCACACTTCACTCGAATCACTTTTTTTTATTCTCACACTTTATACATCAGTGATTTTGATATGGTGGTATAAACAATGATAGTAATGATGTGGTTTACAGTCCCACATGACTATGAAAATTTAGATCCTTTAAGGAAATTGAATCTTTATGAAAACATTTGATCTTTTGAAAATTCATTCTAGCTTTTACCCTAGATAAGTTTTTCGGAATAACCCTTCACCGGTGTTTGCAAATTATTTTTGTGGGTTTTGTGGGTTTTAGTTTTGAAAATTTTAGCTAAAAAACTTGTGGTTTTGTGTCACCCACTTGTTAATCCTTGTATTAGGAAAGCAACACGTCCAGTGTAACAACCCAAACCAGCCCTCGACCAAACCACGCGAAAATACAAAATAAAAAAAAATTTCCTGCGTAGAATACCCACGCGGCGCGCCAGATAGGGGCGCGGCACGCCAAAGTGGACTGTCCGGAAAGTCTCTAAATGCGAAAAAGATTGACTAGTTCCCGACACTTTTAGACGAAACGCTTTTTACCATACATTCAAATATGTAAAACTAACTTGTTTCAAATATAAAATCAATGTTTTACAGGCGGGGCCCACATCGGCCGTTTTACGAGTTTAATACAATTTACGAGTTTCGACCACCAAAAAGTTTAAGTTCCAAACTACACAATGAGCATGGCGTTTGGGATTAAACTACCCAACTATCGGTCAAACTCCAAGAGCTACTAAAGCCAAAAGCGTCCCCTAGCATCAAGCGGGATCTCTAGTCCAAAACGATGCCCTTACCCTTGTCCAAAACTGAACCTATAAAATGGTAAACAACGAGAGGGTAAGCAAAGCTTAGTGAATGCAATAATTATACATATATATATATATATATATATATATATATATATATATATATATATATATATATATATATATATATATATATATATATATATATATATATATATAACCCATCTATTTGCAATCACAATTACCGAACACCTTGTACGAACTTGAAACTCAAATTTGCATAACATCATACCCAAAATACTTAACAAGTCGCACATTATCACAAAACCGCATTAGCATATACTCAACACAATATATTTAAACAATATGCCAAACAATCAACAATCTCAATATGGTTAACCATAACGCTATGGTGCTACCGGCTCGTGGTTCACACCATACGCATTCGAGTCATACTCTTTTATAGTGCTACCGGCTCGTGGTTCACACTCGATGCTACAGGCTCATGGTTCACATCTTAGTTTATAGTGCTACCGGCTCGTGGTTCACACTCGATGCTACCGGCTCGTGGTTCACATCCTAGTTTATAGTGCTACCGGCTCGTGGTTCACACTCGATGCTACCGGCTCGTGGTTCACATCTTAGTTTATAGTGCTACCGGCTCGTGGTTCACACTCGATCACACACATGTTATGGAACTACCGGCTCGATGGTTCATACCATAACACCCACAAATAAATACGTCATATACACATACGTATAATTACTCCACTCACCTTACGCCTTTGGTGATTATTAGACCAAGCTTGAACTCCAAGGTAACGTACCTAATTCACAAGCATATGATAAATCAATCAATTTGATCCAAACCCACATTACACACCATTCCTAGGTCATCTCGACCCATTTGGACACTTAACCCTAAATTGGGTCATCTTCACCAAAAACCCTAACCCTTGGCACTCAAGGCCTTCATACACATCAAATCACTAGGTTTTAACACTAATCACTAACCTTAACCAACCTTGGTCTATTTTGACCCTTTTGACCCAATTAAAAGTCAATACACCCATTTGGGTCATCTACACCCAAATAACACCCATTTACACATCATTAAAGTGTTCTAACAATTTATTAGCCAATTAGGGTTCATTAACAACATTTATCACTTTTAAAACCCTAAATAACCCATTATTGAGTTTACATGACCCAATTTACTCAAGAACACCCATTTTACCTACAAATGGGTCTTAGTGTTCATCTTCAACACAAACCCTAACCCATACACAAAATCAAAGTAAGAAATTAAAGTTAGGACATACCACAACTATCAAAACGTAGCAAATGACGAGATGAACAACTTTAAAGCTTGCGATAAAACCCGAGAGCAACTTCTTCTCCTTCAAAGTGAGCTTTCTCACTCTACAATCACTCTCTCTCTAAAATTGAATTGGAGAGGATAAGGTGGTTGTGAATGGAGTTAATGAGCTCCCAAAACTGATCTAAGGCATTAAATTCGGACCACAAGGTGATTTTACCAAAATGCCCTCAAAATATCTAATTAAAAAGAAAAGGGGAATCTGTCGCAGACTGATGGCGCGGCGCGCCACCTAGCCGCGCGGCGCGCGACCTCCTAGTTCAGCATCTTTTGTCTTTTTAATAATGTGCAACAAAAACCCCAAACTTGAGTAACTCATATACACATATGTACACTACGAATATTCGGGTCTTACAACTCTCCCCCACTTATTCGGATTGCGTCCTCGCAATCCAAGCCGCATGACACGAGGGAAGATAAACTAACACGAACTCTTCGGGCTCCCAAGTGAACTCAGAACCTTTGCTTCGTCGCCATTGAACCTTGAAAGTTCTCACCTCTTTATTTCTTAACATTTTCACCTTCTCGTCAAGGATAGCAATCGGTTCCTCGACATATTCTAACTTGTTGTTTAGCTCGATCTCGTCTAAAGGCATCCATGAGGAATCATCCGCAAGACACTTACGGAGGTGGGAAACATGAAATGTATTATGGATCCCCGCAAGCTCTTCGGGTAATTCCAATCGATATGCAACTTCACCAACACGAGCTAAAACCTTGAATGGCCCAATAAACCGAGGAGCTAACTTTCCCCGTTTTTGAAATCGAATAATACCCTTCCATGGTGAAACCTTAAGCATCACCATATCGCCTTCTTGGAACTCAATCAATCGCCTACGTCTATCGACATACGACTTTTGCCTATCTTGAGCCTTCTTCAAATGTTCCCGAATTAAATCGATCTTGCTATTGGTCTCTAAAACCAAATTGGTACTCCCGATCTCTCTTTGACCCACTTCTCCCCAACAAACGGGAGTTCGACACCTACGCCCATAAAGCATTTCGTAAGGTGGCATCCCGATACTAGTATGATAACTATTATTGTACGAGAATTCTACCAAAGGCAAATGCTCATCCCAACTACCACCGAAGTCAATGATGCACGCTCGTAGCATATCTTCCAAAGTTTGATTCATACGTTCGGTTTGACCGTCCGTTTGAGGATGATACGCCGTGCTCAACTTCAATTGCGTACCCATATCTTCATGAAACTTTTCCCAAAATCGAGATGTAAAACGGGTATCTCGATCCGAAATAATAGATATAGGAACCCCATGTCGCGAGACCACTTCCTTGATAAACAACTTAGCCAAAGTCTCCGATGATATCGCTTCTTTAATGGGAAGAAACAAAGCGCTTTTTGTCAATCGGTCAACTATAACCCAAATCGAATCGAATTGGGTTCTCGCCGTTTTAGGTAACTTTGTAATGAAATCCATGGTAATGTGCTCCCATTTCCATTTCGGGATTTCTAATGGTTGCAACTTACCATGCGGCTTTTGGTGTTCGGCTTTTACTTGTAAACACGTGACACATTGCTCAACATACTTCACAACATCACGTTTCATGCCCGGCCACCAATAATCTTTCTTCAAGTCAAGATACATTTTCGTCGCGCCCGGATGAATGGAGTATTTTGACTTATGTGCTTCATCAAGTAGCACTCGTCGGTAATCACCCATCTTAGGCACCCACACCCTTCCTTGGAAGGACAACAAACCACGCGGACCCATAGTAATAAACTCCGATTGGCCCACGATTCGCTCCGTATGCTTGTTGTGAACATAAGCCTCTATTTGAATCTCACCAAGCTTTTCAAGAAAATCGTTGGTAATAATCAAACATAACGACCCCACTTTTATCGCCGGATGTTGACTCTTTCGACTCAACGCATCCGCGACCACATTCGCCTTACCCGGATGATAAAGTATTTCACAATCGTAGTCTTTCACCACATCCATCCACCTACGTTGGCGATAATTCAAATCTCGTTGATTAAAGAGATGTTTCAAACTCTTATGATCCGAATAAATCGTACACTTGACACCATACAAGTAATGGCGCCAAATTTTCAACGCATGCACTACCGCCGCCAACTCAAGATCATGAGTCGGATACCTCGTTTCATGTTCCTTTAATTGTCGAGAGGCATAAGCGATAACCTTACCTCTTTGCATTAGAACACACCCGAGACCATTTAAGGAAGCATCACAATAAACCACCATGTCTTCAACACCTTCCGGTAACACTAACACCGGAGCTTGACACAACTTCTCTTTTAACAATTGAAAAGCAATTTCTTGCTCGTTCTCCCAACCAAAACTCGCATTCTTCCTTGTCAATTTCGTCAATGGAGAAGCAATCTTAGAAAAGTCTTGGATAAACCGACGATAATTACCGGCCAATCCGAGAAAACTTCGGATTTCCGTAGGCGTAGTCGGTCGTCCCCAACTCTTCACCGTTTCGATCTTCTACGGATCTACTTGAATACCGTTTTCGTTCACGATATGACCAAGGAATTGAACTTCCCTTAGCCAAAATTCACATTTGGAGAACTTTGCATACAACTTCTCCCTTCGTAGCGTCTTCAATACTTCACGCAAATGACGTTCATGCTCGTTCATACTTTTCGAGTAGACTAGTATGTCGTCAATGAACACTATTACCAACTTGTCCAACATAGGTTGGCACACTCGGTTCATAAGATCCATGAATGCCGCCGGTGCATTCGTAAGACCAAAGGGCATAACTACAAACTCATAATGCCCGTAACGCGTTCGAAAAGCCGTTTTCTCTATGTCTTCCTCACGGACCCGCATTTGGTGATAGCCGGACCGTAGGTAGATCTTAGAGAAATACGTTGCACCTTGAAGTTGATCAAATAAATCGTCAATCCTAGGTAATGGATAATGATTCTTGATCGTCACTTTATTCAACTCACGGTAATCAATGCACATACGCATACTACCATCTTTCTTCTTCACAAATAACACCGGAGCGCCCCATGGCGAAGCACTCGGTCGAATAAAACCCTTCTCGAGCAACTCTTGGGTTTGATTTAACAACTCTTGCATTTCCGTTGGTGCTAAACGATAAGGAGTTTTAGCAATGGGAGTAGCTCCCGGAACCAACTCAATACGAAACTCAACTTGTCTTTCCGCCGGAACACCCGGTAATTTGTCCGGAAAAACGTCTTCGAATTCACTAACAACCGGAATTTCACGAATAGGTGGTGGCTCATTGCGAGTATCAACAACATGAGCAAGGAAAGCCATGCCACCGGTAACAACAAAACGACGTGCCCGTGCAAAAGTGCATATCGGCACCGGTCTCCTTCGCTTATCACCATGAATAATTAACTCTCCCCCACTTAGGGCCTTCACACGAATAAACTTATCATGGCATGCAATATCGGCTCTATAACGATCGAGCCAATCCATACCAATGACAATATCAAAGTCGCCCAAGGTCATTGGAATAAGATCAATTTTAAAGGTTTCGGCACCAAAAACAACATCACAATTTTCACACACATCAACCACTAGCACCGTCTTGCCGTCCGCTATTCCGACTTCTATCGGACGACTTAACTTAACTAACGGTCTATTAAGTTTAGGCACAAATTTAGGAGACACAAACGACAAATTTGCACCGCTATCGAAAAGAATCCTTGCCGGATTAGAATTAACCATGTAAGTACCTGAGACAACTTCGTGCGATTGTTTGGATTCATCATTGGTCATCAAATAGTTGTGACCCCTAGCCGTACCCGTCGCCTTCTCTAACCGCTTCACATTATCATTTCGCAAATCGGGACACTCCGGCTTCTTATGCCCCTCTTTACCACAATTAAATCAAGTGATTTTGG
Source organism: Rutidosis leptorrhynchoides (assembly GCF_046630445.1). Classification (NCBI taxonomy): domain Eukaryota; kingdom Viridiplantae; phylum Streptophyta; class Magnoliopsida; order Asterales; family Asteraceae; genus Rutidosis; species Rutidosis leptorrhynchoides. Next base: position 317,830,835 of record NC_092334.1, read on the forward strand.
TCGACGCCTTGGTGCAATCACGGGCCATGTGTCCTCTTTGATTACAATTATAACACGTGGGCCCGAAACCCCCGGAAGCACCCTTCTTCACACTATTAAAGCTTTCGGAGCCTTTCTTGGACTTCTTATTTGAGAAGTTCGAATGACTTGAACCCTCAAACTTCCTCTTTGAAAAAGAAAAATCGCTCTTTCTTGGTACCTCCGGCTCAAAACCCCGAGCAAATTCAAATAATTCGTCAAAAGACTTAGCCATACCCCGACTAATCTTACCCTTGTACTCATCATTTAAAGTGCGGTAGAAATCCTTCATTAGCTTGTGATCATCACCAACATACTCCGGGCAAAAAGGGGTCTTTGCCAAGAAGGTAGACTTAAGAGTAACTAAGTCCATTGAACCTTGTTGCAAATGGTGCAACTCGTCCCGGATTCTATCGAGATCGGAAGAAGTTCGGTATTCCTTGAAAAACTCCTTCTTAAATTCTTCCCACGTCAAGCCCATACATTGTTCCTCACCATACAAGTTGATTTTATCATCCCACCATAACTTAGCCTCTTCTCGTAGCATACTAGAGCCATACCTCGCCTTCTTCTCGGGAGGACATTTCGAGGTACGGAAAGCTCCCTCGATGTCGGAGATCCAACATGTACTTTTTAAAGGATCTCGTACCCCATTAAACATCGGGGGTTGAGCGTCCTTGAAATTCTTGTAGTGGAAGTCCCGCCTTCCTTCACCTCCTTCACCACGAGGATAAATATTTCTAGCATCAAGGGCCTCTTTGATAGTGGCCTTCATTCGTTCATTTATCAAATCGGTCACTTGCCCATCGACCGAATCTTGGAAGACTTTTCGGACGTCCGTAAGAAAATCCGCTTTTAACTTTTTAAAGACGGCCTCAACCTTGGCCGAAAACTTGGCGTCCTCACTTGTACTTCCGTTATCATGATCGGGTCCGTTTCTCGTCTTCATTCTATAAAACGAAGTAGGTTAAGCGGCGAAACAAGAGACATAACTCGTATGTATATACATATACACCACACTACCCTATCTTGCTCAACAATCGTCGTACATTGCTTGTTCGACACGATTTGCGCCCGTAACAATGGTAGTTAATCATTGTTACGCGAGCACGTCGCATTAACTTGCTAGTACAACGTCCATCTCGCTCGATGCTCGCTAAACATAAATAACAAATAGCGCATGATTAGTTTACATAAACCTATGCACAAACCAATCCCGATCCGACCCCAAGTCCTACAAGTCCCGCATAAACGCGCATACAAAAAGTCTAAGTCTAGGCGCCTATCACAAGTCACCTAAATCCCTTAGACCATGCTATGATACCACTTGTAACAACCCAAACCAACCCTCGACCAAACCACGCGAAAATACAAAATAAAAAAAAATTTCCTGCGCAGCATACCCGCGCGGCGCGCCAGATAGGGGCGCGGCGCGCCAAAGTGGACTGTCCGAAAAGTCTCTAAATGCGAAAAAGATTGACTAGTTCCCGACACTTTTAGACGAAACGCTTTTTACCATACATTCAAATATGTAAAACTAACTTGTTTCAAATATAAAATCAATGTTTTACAGGCGGGGCCCACATCGGCCGTTTTACGAGTTTAATACAATTTACGAGTTTCGACCACCAAAAAGTTTAAGTTCCAAACTACACAATGAGCATGGCGTTTGGGATTAAACTACCCAACTATCGGTCAAACTCCAAGAGCTACTAAAGCCAAAAGCGTCCCCTAGCATCAAGCGGGATCTCTAGTCTAAAACGATGCCCTTACCCTTGTCCAAAACCGAACCTATAAAATGGTAAACAATGAGAGGGTAAGCAAAGCTTAGTGAATGCAATAATTATATATATATATATATATATATATATATATATATATATATATATATATATATATATATATATATATATATATATATATATATATATATATATATATATATATATATATATATATATATATATATATATATATATACCCATCTATTTGCAATCACAATTACCGAACACCTTGTACGAACTTGAAACTCAAATTTGCATAACATCATACCCGAAATACTTAACAAGTCGCACATTATCACAAAACCGCATTAGCATATACTCAACACAATATATTTAAACAATATGCCAAACAATCAACAATCTCAATATGGTTAACCATAACGCTATGGTGCTACCGGCTCGTGGTTCACACCATACGCATTCGAGTTATACTCTTTTATAGTGCTACCTGCTCGTGGTTCACACTCGATGCTACTGGCTCTTGGTTCACATCTTAGTTTATAGTGCTACCGGCTCGTGGTTCACACTCGATGCTACCGGCTCGTGGTTCACATCTTAGTTTATAGTGCTACCGGCTCGTGGTTCACACTCGATGCTACCGGCTCGTGGTTCACATCTTAGTTTATAGTTCTACCGGCTCGTGGTTCACACTCAATCACACACATGTTATGGCACTACCGGCTCGATGGTTCATACCATAACACCCACAAATAAATACGTCATATACACATACGTATAATTACTCCACTCACCTTACGCCTTTGGTGATTATTAGACCAAGCTTGAACTCCAAGGTAACGTACCTAATTCACAAGCATATGATAAATCAATCAATTTGATCCAAACCCACATTACACACCATTCCTAGGTCATCTCGACCCATTTGGACACTTAACCCTAAATTGGGTCATCTTCACCAAAAACCCTAACCCTTGGCACTCAAGGCCTTCATACACATCAAATCACTAGGTTTTAACACTAATCACTAACCTTAACCAACCTTGGTCTATTTTGACCCATTTGACCCAATTAAAAGTCAATACACCCATTTGGGTCATCTACACCCAAATAACACCCATTTACACATCATTAAAGTGTTCTAACAATTTATTAGCCAATTAGGGTTCATTAACAACATTTATCACTTTTAAAACCCTAAATAACCCATTATTGAGTCTACATGACCCAATTTACTCAAGAACACCCATTTTACCTACAAATGGGTCTTAGTGTTCATCTTCAACACAAACCCTAACCCATACACAAAATCAAAGTAAGAAATTAAAGTTAGGACATACTACAACTATCAAAACGTAGCAAATGATGAGATGAACAACTTTAAAGCTTGCGATAAAACCCGAGAGCAACTTCTTCTCCTTCAAAGTGAGCTTTCTCACTCTACAATCACTCTCTCTCTAAAATTGAATTGGAGAGGATAAGGTGGTTGTGAATGGAGTTAATGAGCTCCCAAAACTGATCTAAGGCATTAAATTCGGACCCCAAGGTGATTTTACCAAAATGCCCTCAAAATATCTAATTAAAAAGAAAAGGGGAATCTGTCGCAGACAGATGGCGCTGCGCGCCACCTAGCCGCGCGGCGTGCGACCTTTCAGTTCAGCATCTTTTGTCTTTTTAATAATGTGCAACAAAAACCCCAAACTTGAGTAACTCATATACACATATGTACACTACGAATATTAGGGTCTTACATCCAGTATACTTGTTCCGTATATTACCTTTCGGTAAACTACCGTCCGGTTGTAAAGGAAAGCGTTGAACAAGCAATTGTTGAGGCAATGTCCCGTGACATGCTTTTATTCATGGTCCACAACGTGTCAGATTCAATTACTATCCTTTGTAGGAGCAATATTAAAGATCACCATATAATTTTTTGGTCTGGCACAAGGTCCTGTTTTCGACCATGCTATGCAACCACCGTTCTTACGGTTGACACCCGATTTGGTTCAGGTGACCTAATGAATTTCAGGTGAATTCCCAGGATTTTACGTTCAATGGTAATGAACGCATTGAAAATAGGTTTTCAGAAAACAAATCGGTTTTAATTTGATCAAAATATTTTCTCGTTCAAGCTCGAGTTTAGATATCATCGAATTTCATGAGTTTGTAATTCTCATTCTTTAAAGTCAATCTCAAGGATTAAGTAATATCAGGCTTAAATGCTGATTTTTAATCTTTTAAGGAGATTATCCTTTTCTGGGGGTCTGATTCATTAGTCTTATCAAGCTAATTTGCACGGCGCCTTCCCCATTTTACGAGACAGATCCTCTCATGGTTAGGATAAGTATGACCACTTGGCGACCCTGTTTGATGTTGAGGTCCGTGGATTTCCTGCTAATTTTAGAGATGACTTTTCTAGATTTTTCGTCAACCTATAGCTGGTCTGGACGACAACTTCCTGACCTAAATCAAGAATCGCGTGTTTTTTTCAGAAGACTTTACTCCCTTTTAATGATGGAATTGATTCATCGTGTAGATCCATCTATTCTTTCAAAGGTATTATAATAAATCGGGTAATACTGATTAGTTTAGTCCAAAGCAAAAGTACCTGCAATAATCTGTACCAAATATGTGATATGTGTTTTAAAGAAATTGGTAAATTCTTCCCACACTTAGCTTTTATTTATTCTTTTCTTTGCCTTTTTATTCTCTTCTATTCCATTTTAAATGAATTCTAACGTTTTAGGTTGTTTCTCCATTTATGTTCTCTCCGAGGTAACATTAATTTCGGCATTAACACCTAGTTTTATCGTTAATAAATATGTATAAACATGATTTTGAATTCATTTTATTTGAAAATTTTTAAAATTTTCACAAAATTTGGCAATTAAACTAAGTGTAAACCCGAGAGAATTTATAACCCTTTCCCACACTTGAGATCATGCAATGCCCTCATTTGCATGAAATCAGACTATAATTATAAATTCATGAGGGTGATTAGTGTAGAAAAGTGATTAAAAATACCCAGTTTGTAATTACTAAGGTCGTCGAATGATAGATGGCGCGCCTCATCGTTCATTCCTTTTGTTGTAATTTCACATATGTTTTGCGTCTTATTGTCAAAATTAGTAGCTTTTGCTGAATATATATATATATATATATATATATATATATATATATATATATATATATATATATATATATATATATATATATATATATATATATATATATATAACCTTTATTTATTAAAACAATTTAAATGAATAATTTTTTTAAAATTTTGTTTCCTTTTACTTTAGGTAGTTTCAGTATGTTTACCTAGTCTGTCCCTCGACAAAATTTAAAATTTGTCGTTTTTAAAGCGATTGTTTTAAAAGTAAAGATTTTTGGGTTTTTTTAATTTTTTTGGTATACTTTAGATCAATAAAATTAAAAATAATGATAACAAAATTTTTCGCCCCGCCCTAGGGTAAAGCAATTTTAGTTCCATGACATAGTCTTCAACTTACGACGAATTTTAGAAATCATTTTTTTAAACGTAATGAAATAAAGTAATTTTTGTTTTTTTTTTTTAAATTCACACAAAACTTAAATTTAAAAATGCATATTAATTTCATACAAAACCTACAAAACAAAAATTCAGAATGGGGGAAAAAACTAGTTCTTTAGTGTCTGCTAGCGGAAAAGACCAATCGAATTCCATTCTCGGAACTACACGAGAACAGAACAACTAACTCTAGAAAGTATTTTTATTTTAGAACATTTGAATCTCCCCACATTTAGGTAGCTGTGGTGTCAAAATTGTGATTAACTTCATCGTCAATTTCTTTTGGACCATAATCAACTTGCATATCTGTGACTTTTGCTTTAAGCCATTGGTCGGATTCCTGTGTAATATCCACAAATTCAACTAGTTTTGTCTTTTCTTTAGGCGATAGATTGGATACTAACCGGTTACATAACTTAAAGTTCCCCTTGGTTCTAGCATCGCGAATCCGTTTAATAAGTTTCTTCATTGAACTATTAATAACGGGGTCATTTAATTTCGTATCAACAACTGGGTTCTTTGTTATCAGGTCATCATTAGGTGTTACTTCATTTTCCCCATACTTAGGCGTTTTATTATTGTTAAGCACTATCGTTGGAGTTGGTAAAACAATGTGGTTCTTACCAATCATTTTTGTTGGTTCAACAGTTTTGGTTGGTGGAGATTTAGACTTTCGACTCATAAAGGTGATCGATTTTTCATCATTACTAAGTGTCATTCTACCCTCTCTTACATCAAATAACGCCCCGGTGGACGCTAAGAATGGTCGACCTAAAATTAGAGGAATATTTGGGTCCTCTTCTATGTCAATGACAATAAATTCGACTAGAAAGGTTAAATTACCTACTTGAATGGGTAGGTTGTCAGCAATTCCAACTGGGTGCCTAATGGTTTGATCAAAGAGTCGGACACTCATCTCTGTTGGACTTAACTCACCTACTCCTAATCTCTTATATAATGAAAGAGGCATAACACTCACACTTGCACCTAAATCTGCTAGTGAATCATACATGACACAATCACTAAGTAGACAAGGAAAAATAAATTCACCCAGATCACCCAACCTAGGTGGAGGTTTTAGTGGAACTGTCTTCACCGGGTTTATCTTTACGGTTTTTGTTTCTTGTACTTTCTTATTCTTCTTCTTCTTCTTTTCAGAGTTATCACAAACTTTATTACCTATTATTTGCTCATACTCAACTCCTTTTCTTGGAAACGGGATGGTTGGTCTGTATGGTGCCACCACTGGCTTTACATACTCGGGTGGTAGTGGTGGTGTAACTTCTTCATTGTTACTCAAATCTAAAACCTTCCCATCTTCTGGTGTTGGTTTTTCAGAATTTGTTGACACCATATTAATATTTTCATTCCGAGGATTTATTTCAGTATTACTCGGTAGCTTTCCTTGTTCCTTCTCACTCATCATGCTAGCAAGAGTACCTACGTATTTTTCTAGATTCAAAATGGAAGCTTGTTGAGTTCTTAATGACTGATCAAACCTCTCATTTGTTTGGGTTTTAGTTGCAATAAATTGTGTTTGAGATTCCATTAGCTTTGCCATCATTTCTTCCAGATTTGACTTTTTCTCTTCGGTTTGTTGTGGTGGTTTATACAAGCCAGGTTTTTGTTGATTGAAAGTGTTGTTTTGAGTTGGTTGGTTATTCGGACCTTGATGGTTGTACGAGTTATTGTTAGGTCCATTTGGATTGTAAAGAATGTTTTGATTTCAATTAAAGTTTGGCCTTGGCGGTTGATAATTATTTTCCGGCCTTTGGTTCATGTAGGAAACATTCTCATGTTGTTCCATTGTTTGCTCAATGTGACAATCTTTCATTAAGTGTGGTCCACCGCATTGCTCACAACTGATTCGTATTGCGTGAATATTTTTATTCATCTTTTCTATTCGTCTCTCTAAAGCATCTATTTTTGTGGAAACGGAATCAAAGTCATGGCTAGAATCGGCTCTAGCCGCTTTAGATGAACGAAAGATATCTTTTTCCTGGTGCCACTCATGTGAGTGGGAGGCTGTGTTATCAATAATTTTGTGATCTTCAGTTGCGGTTTTCTTCATAATGGAACCACCAGCTGCTATGTCGATGTCTTTTCGTGTAGTAATGTCGCATTCTTGGTAGAATATTTGTACTATTTGATAAGTATCTAAACCATGTTGCGGACATCCTCTCAATAACTTTCCAAATCTTGTCCACGCCTCATATAGAGTTTCATTTGGCTTTTGCGTGAACGTAACAATTTTTCCCTGAAGTCTCACGGCTTTAGATGCCGGAAAGAATCTTTTAAGAAATTTCTCAACTAAAACATCCCATGTGTCAATCGCCCCTTCAGGTAACGATTCCAACCAATCTTTGGCTTCTCCCTTTAAAGTCCAGGGAAATAACATGAGATAGATCTGTTCATCCTCAACTTCTCTGATCTTGAATAGAGTACAGATCCTATTAAAGGTTCGAAGATGTTCGTTTGGATCTTCTTTTGGCGTACCACTATATTGACATTGATTAGTTACCATATGTAGGATTTGTCCTTTGATTTCATAATCTGGCACATTAATATCTGGCTTAATAATAGCGTGACCTTGGCCAGTGCGTGTGGCTCTCATTCGGTCTTCCATACTTAGAGGTTCCGTTACTTCCATAATTGAATATGTTGAATCTGAATCACTAGATGATTCTGATTTAATGGTTTCTTCCTCAACAATCTCTGGATGAGTAATTTGTGGTTCTGGAGGAATGATTATTGGTTCAGGATCTCTGAATTGTCCTTGAATATCCTCTGGGTTTTCAATTTTGAAGTCGGGTTCAAAAAATGGATTATCGGAAATTTGAATTGGAGTACTTGGTCGACTGGATAACGATTCTAAAGAAAAATCAACGGCGACAATATTGGTTAGATGTCTTGATCGAGTTATAGGTGGTGAATGTATGAAAGGTTGTGAACGTTTTGCTCGGTGCATTCACTGAATATCCTATTAGTTATAAAAGATAAAAATTATATAAGTTATCAAATTAATAGACTTTTCTGATTTTACCCACGTTTCGAATAGCCAATAGATGCAGCAGGTAGCCAGGACCCTTTAAATCGGAAGCCCACACCTCGCCACTAACAAATCCAAATATTACTACGAACCAGAAAATTTTGGATGTCTATCAATTTAACCGCTTAAAATAATTTTTCGTCGAAGTTTTAGAGAAGAAATAGAAAATTCTATGTCCTAAAAACTAGAGCGTCGAGAAATAAGAAAGAAAAAGAGCGCGTCGTAAAACGTCGAAAAATAAAAGGTCGAAAAACAAAAATAAGAAAGAAAAACGTCGAAACTTAAAAGTCTAAAAACTAAATCTAAAAAGTTGCGCCTAAAGGTATTAAAGCTTAAAAGGAAATCTATATCCAAAACGGCAATAACTTAAAAAGTACTAAAATCTTAAAACGGCGTCGCAAAATTCTAAAGCACCTAAATCTTAGTCTATAGAAAAAGCACTTAAGGGATTTTATGGCAAAGTCTAAAAATCTAGAGCTACTATGGCAAAATACTAAGTTTAAAACTAATTACGAATGATAAAAATACAAATATTACGAATAAACGATTAAAATATACAATTTATAAAAAGAAATAAAAAGAAATAAAATTATAATTTTATAAAAATATTATTTTTATATTATATTTTATAAAAGTATTAAACTATAAATATAAAAACTTAATAAAACTAAAACTAAAAACTAAAAACTAAAATATTAAATAATTAAAACCCTAATTTAATTAATAAATATTAATAATAATTAAACCCTAGCGTAATAAATGCAGGATACTGGTGTGTCAGATCCAATCATGCGATCACATGAGTAGTAGGCTATATGGCCATGCGGTCGCATGACCTGTAAGTCCAGAAATGATTGGGCTTTAATTCGGGTTCGGCCCAGTTTCTTTATTTTATTTATTATTTAATTTATTATTATAGAAAATATTTATATTAATCTAAATAAATTTCCTTTTTATATATAAAATATTTATATAATATAAATTAAACTTGTATTTTAAATCCAAAAATAAAAGTACTTGTTAAAATTATATATAAAATCTTAAAAATATATTTTTTTTCTTTTTATATTATTTATTTATTTATTTATTTTTTTATTTTTAACACTTATTATAAATACAAAATATTTTTACGAAATAAGAAATAATACATTTTTACAAAAATATAGTGTTTTTCAAGTTTTATTTGATGTGTGCGAGGTGTAGTACGAAATAGTATTATTTTTACTATGAAATACGACGTAATATGATACAAGTTTTATTTATTTATATAGATGAGATATACCTAAACCTTGCTACAACACTTATAGGCAGTGTATTTAATCGTAGAGTAGTGTAGTTTTTAGTAAGTCCGATTCGTTCCATAGGGAGCTAGCTGAGTTTAACGCTATATTTTTAACAACTATATTTATATAAAATATATATAATTATATATAGTAATATTATTATCAAAGGGAGTTTTTACCGTTTATTGACCGGTTTGTCGATTTTATATTTTAAGCGTAAAGATAAATGACGATAATATAAATGACAGAATTTAAATTGCGATAAAGTAAATTGCAGTAATTAAAATGATAGTAAATAATGGTACGATGAAATATGAAATAAAAGTATTATGCTTATTTAAACTTCCGTAATCATGATGTTTGACGTTTTTATTAATTGTTACCCGGGTTATTTGTCCTTTGTCCTGGTTTATTTGATACCTATCTGGTTTTTGTCCATAATAGTCCATCGGTCATAATTATAAAATGCTCGTCAATTTAACCTTATTTCTGAAGTCAAATATTCCAACTAATTAGGGATTTGAACTGTAACAAGGTTTTAATACTTTGTTAACAATTACACTAATTATCCTTGTATGTAATCCACCCCTGTTTTAATGAGATATGAATATTAATTTACCCACTTGATCAGAATGAATAATCAATTACCCAACCCGAATAATTAATTAAATGATCGTAAAAGATGTCGTATAAACGTCACTAAATAGAATATACATAATCATTTTAATAATTATTAGATTAACTAATTTGAAGATAGGTTCGACAGATTCCAATGAGTTGTCATTCGATTAGACAATACCCCCTATATATTAATAGTCAATAGTCCAATGTCCATAAGTGTCGGTCTTTTGTCCAAACCTTAATTATGGTACAAAATCTAATAACCCAATCTTAATTTTTAGTCCAACATCACGATTACTTCAGCTCAAATAAGCATAATAATAACTTAGTTACGATACATTAATTTTTAAAAAAGAACATAACTTACAGTGGTGATTAATTGCGTAGCGTTGCACAGACAGAATTTCGACTTAAAAACCCGTAAAACATTCCTTACAATAACCCAATTATTATTAAACTTAATTTAAAATTAAAATTAAAAATATAATTATGATTACAGAGGAAGAAGAAGAAAAAGGTGTATGATATTATGCCAAAACACGCGAAATTTATAGATGTGGCCAGACTTTTGGGGCCATGCGATCGCATGGGTTTTGTTCTTCCATGCCATACGATCGCATGGCCAGCTGGATTCAGCCCAATTGCTTTTGTTTGCGAGTTTGCAGACATTTTTAATATATAATATAATATATATATAATTTTAAGAATTAATTATATATTATATTATATTCATGTGCATAGTTGACTTGTAATTTTTAGTCCGTTGCGTCGCGCGTTGAGAGTTGGTTCATGTCTCGGTTCCAGATTTTCGAACGTCCTTGCATACTATTTAATATCTTGTACTTTGCGTTTTGCGGCTTGTACTCTTATCATTTTTGGACTTTTCTCATCAATAAATTGAACCACTTGAATCGTATCTTGTACATTTGAGCTTTTTGGTCATTTACGTCTTCAAATCTTCATTTGCGTCTTCAGTCTTCGCACTTATTTATTTATACGAAAATTACATAAAAATAGAACAATATCAACTAAAAGCTTTACATATTGGAAGGATATTGATACTAAATATATGTTCATTTGGAGCACTATCACCTATAACTCACCCACATTTTTTGTTGATGTTTTAAGCATGTTTATTCTTAGGTGATTGTTAAGAGCTTCCGCTGTTGCATACTAAATTAAGGACAAGATTTGGAGTCCATGCTTGTATAATATTGTTTAAAAACTGCATTCGAAGGCATATATTGATGTGTAATATTATTGTAAACCATTATGTAATGGTCGTGTGAAAACGCTATATTTTTTATTATCATTATTTGATAATCGTCGTAATATTTTAAAAGTTATGGTTTGTTTTAAAATCGAATGCAGCCTTTGAAAAAGGTCTCATATAGAGGTCAAAACCTCGCAACGAAATCAATTAATATGGAACGTTTATAATCAATATGAACGGGACATTTCAGACCGTTGGTCGACCGCACACTGTCCGGTCAATTTCACCTAGCTGTTGTATTCCCGTTTGAATCCATTCAAACCTGATTTTTTTGGCCTCTTTAGTTCATTTAATACCTGTAAAATATACATATCATCCTATACAAGTACTATATTGATGTGCAAAAGTGTGCAGTGCTTAATTTGCCTTTCAAACTTTTAAATTTATATAACCTTTTTAATTCACTTCTAACACCCTAACGAGCAATAAGACCCGATCAGATGTAGTATTATAGATTATCGTCCCAAGAGAGCGTAGATACAGTTTAAGTTGGTTTATTACATAGTCTAGCTCTTGTTAAAGAACTAGAAGTATAGTCTTTAGATTTTAGATTGTTGTTTCGATTTCGAAAATTATCTCTTAGGAAAGAGACAATTGAAGGTACGTTCTTAATGAATTGAATAATAAACTATTAAGACGGAAAGAATAAAGATTAAGATAAGCAATTATTAAATAAAAGCAGTTACATGAACGAATAACTCATACGGGAATCATACTAGACAAGTTTCATAACTTATATTAACACAAAGCAAGATATTAAAAATAGACCAATTATCATCCCTAAACGGTTAAGCTAAGTGTTGCATATCATTCAATAAGTAGGACTTAAAGCATACATTAGCTAAGTGATGTTCAAAGCTAACATGTTAATTCTTAGTGTTCAATTCAATCGCATGATACATATCAATTCAATCTTATGGTGATGATGATTAATTAACATGCAAATAGATTAACAATTAGATAGACTACTAAACTCAATTAGATCAACTCAAGTTATTAGTTGAAAGCTAATCTTTACCAAGTTCTTCTTCAATCATTAACTAAACACATTCAAACAGAGGATCTTCGACTAAGCCTAACAATATTAAACTATATTATTTAAGCGTGATTCAAGTTCAACAAATTCTTTGCTACTAATGTTGTTTAACCTAATTACACGTAATCCAATTACCAAGTTTGATGGACTAGATCTAAACAAATTAAGTGAATCGAATAATAGATCGTTGGATTAAGTGTTAATCAATCCTAAAATCTTGTTATTTAATCATTAAGAATGACAAACAAGTGTATTAAAACATAGCAGATTCAAAACAGCTTAAATAATCATCACAGAAACTCAGTTTATACAGATGTGGAAAAACCAGAAACTGCACAAAATTAAGCACGAAGCCGGCGGCTTTATCTCAGTCAAGCCGGCTGTAATACCCTAGCTATTTCCGTTAAGCTTTGTTAACAGACCGTTAAGTATATAACGGTGTTTACTTTCAATTCGTCTATTTAATTGAATTAAATGCATACTTGAGTTCATGATGAACTAACATATTTAATGTGACGACCCGAAAAATTTTGACTTATTCTTAAGTCAATTCTCTATATAATTGAATGTTTCCGACACGATAAACAAAACCTGTTATGTCGAGTCTCAATTTTTTATTTTATATTAACCCTCGACTATTTCAACGATTCACGAACTATACCATGTGTATAAATGTATATGTATATGTAATTAACTACATACTGAACTACAATATGTTAAGCAATTAAACTTGTTATGTCTTGTATATTTGAAAAGAGTTTTTACATAAACGTTAACCACCCAGTTTGTCCGACAATTCACGAACATCATAACTTGTTTTAATTGTTTAATTGTGTGTATATATATATGGATATATATATATATATATATATATATATATATATATATATATATATATATATATACAACTTAAAAATATGATAAATAAGTATCTCATTAAGTATATTAACAAAGGATTATATACATATTTTCAAACTACTAACTAAAGGGTTTTGAAACAATACTTATATGTAACATATAACGACGTAATAACCCATAAGTCAAAATGTAATTATATGTATTATATTATGAGTATTAATATTAATATGTACCTAAAATACTTTGAATACATGCATTAACATACTTATACTCAACAAAGATAACTATACTCGTATTCACATTCGATTTCCTCATAAATTCTACTTGTATTTATACGGTATTTATACCCATATAATACACAGCTTCTATACGTATTTACTATTAGTATATACCAATAGAAATCTGCAATTATTTGTGTAATATGTCATCCAGACCTAATCAATTTAATATGTCATCCCTGACATAATCAATTTAACTTATCTTAAATATTTTCACTAAAAATCAAATTTATAAGCTTATAAATAAGCACTATTTTTAACTCATTTTTACTTCAAATATTCTTAGACTAAAACACACACTTGAATACTCTCATATCATACTTCAATCTCAGCAACTTTTCTCTTCATAATAAAGGTAAAATACTTCTCAAAATCCTTGTTCAATTCCTTATATAGTTGCTATCTGTAGCGACCCGACAAAATCGTCATTGATGGCGCCGTCTACTTAGGTCCCGTTACATGGTCATAAGTCTTTAAAATGACGTTTGACCAAAATATGTCGCATTCATTTCAAATGTAAAGATGTTTCAAGTTTACAAAAGTAGTTTAACGACTAGTTACATTACAAAGTTTAACGTACAAATGAATCCTATGCGACACGATTTAAAAGTAAGTCAAAAGATGCCCCATGTATGCATGTATACTCGACATCCAAGCAAGTATCAAAAATAGTGAGCGGAATCATGTAACACCTATTGTTCAAGGACCTGAGAAAAACATAGAAATCTGTCAACGAAAACGTTGGTGAAATCATAGGTTTAAGTAAGTAAGTGAGTAAGTACTAATGAACCACAAGATTTGTAACGTTGAAATAATAGTAAACCATTCTAAAAATTGTTATCACGAGCACCCAATTATTAAGGCTTAACTTTTCACGAACCCCATACATATAGTGTTAGAACCTACACTCATCCGAATAATGGTAGCGAACCATCCGAATGAGGGTTTGTCAAACCCATATGGCTATACAACATAAGTTCTCACTTACACCCGGCAAGTGTAATTAATGATAATCGAATTGAGGATTTTTGTTCTAACTCGTACGTAGAATGTTTGTTTTCGTACTTGTGTTCACTTTGTAAAACGAAATGTTTATGTTTTCTCATCCCAAATGTAAGTTTAAAAGAGTACAAGTGGGACTATGATCTCACCTTGAGTGTACGAAGGTAAATGTACTTCACAAAGTAAAATTATGCAAGAAAGAATGCTAGTCTCGACCTAAAAATAGGTTGTATCAATATCGGTAAATACGGTCGGTTAAAGTGTTCAATTAGTCCTATGGCTCGTTACGACTCGATTAATATAACATGTGAGTCAAATTGTCAAGTTTCATGCAAGATACAAGTATAAATGCACGTTAGAACAATTGCATAAATATTTGGTTAAGTTTGAATGAAAGTCAACTTTGGTCAAGTCAAAGTCAACGAAAAAGTCAACACGTTCGGGTCGGGTCTCGAACAATTTTTCCGAGTTTTATAATCATATATGAGCATGTTAGAATAAGTTACATATTAATCGGAGGTGCGTAGCATATTTGGAATTAAACGAAAAATGACCAAGCAAAACAGAATCTGGCAGTTCATTTGGACGACGTCCAGATTGGCTGGACGGCGTCCAAATGTGAAGGGATGGACGGCGTCCAAAGGGTTGGACGGCGTCCAAACACCTGGACCATTGAAGTTGCTGAAATTTCACAAGTCTCGAACCAACACTCAAACAAACACAATTTATGATCCGCAAACAATCAAAACATGTATCTTATATCGTTGGAAAGGTATTTTGACGAGGAAAACAACTAAGCACATTCATAAATCAATTCAACAATTACAACAACTAAATTCGCATTAAATGTTCTTCATTTATTGCATTCAAGATCATAAATGCACATTGATGATTCGGGAATTAAATGCACATATATAATACGCCGTTTCGTAGGTAATTATGCATAAAATACAACTAAACACTTACCAATAAAATTTCAAGGCTTTTAATACATCAAAAATCACATTTAAGGCTACCAAACCCTAACTAACAATCAATAAATTCTTAATCATGTTAGTGAAGTTTACTTAATCAACCTACACATCAAAATGAAGCTAGTGATGCTAGTAACACATTTAATACATGAACTTTTAACATCTAACAACATTTAAGCAACTAAATCTCAAGATCAAACACTTCCAATTATCAAGTTCATGCTAGTTACTCAAAATAGCAAGATCGAGCATACAAATCGTATATTCATGTTAGACTCGAGCCATAGACACTAACTAACACTTTTATAAGTCAAAAACATCAAGAACATAAAATCTAGTGTTTTTAGAAATTTACCCAAATGAGATGATGTTGGTATGGATTCGAAGAGGAAGATGCAAGGATTCCGAATATGTAATTTGTTTTGATGAACGCTTGCTAGATCGGATTTAGATGATGATTCTTTGTTTAAGGGTCTGAGAGCAAAAGTTGGAAGTAAAAGGAAAAGTGGAGGATGGATGAATGGAGGAGGTGGGTGTTGACCATTTGACCTAGTCACATCTTTGGTTACTTGGCAACTTGAGTCCCTCAAGTTTAAAAGCGGGTGCGTGAATTACTTAAACGAAATATTTAAATACACGTATTAACGAAAGGTGTTATAATTATATAACGGACTTTAAAATAGATAGACGGAAAGTGTGATGACCCGGAAATTTCTGACCAAATTTAAACTTAATCTTTGTATGATTAACATTTTCGACACGATAAGCAAAGTCTGTAAAACTGAATCTCAAAATTTTTGAACTACTTTTATATATTTAAATACCTTTCGGTTGTTTTAGACGATTCGCGAACAATTATATGTAAATAGATACATATATACTATAACTTGAAAAGGTAACAATGTATTAATTATTTGATACCGTACATTAAACTTATTGGTTTAAATATCTATTTGAATATATATGATAAGTTGAAATATTTATTATTAAAATTTATTTATAAATAACTTCCAATGTGTATTTAAAAACTGATTTATATATATTAAAAAGATATATACATATATATAATTTAAGTTATTTAGTAAACGATAGTAACATTTTCAAATTGCTACAGTACCCAAAATGCTACAGTGTTTTTGAAAATCACTATTTGCTACAGTAAAATTGACTTTGCTACAATGAATTGCTACAGTAAAAATTGACTTTGCTACAGTAACTTTGCTACAGTGGTATATTTTATGGATGATTTAAGACTATATTTTGACAAAGGTACGATTCACGAAACGTAAAGTACAAGTTTTCTCAGCGTACGAAAGGGCGTTCGAAAAATCGGAACCGGGACATAAGTCGAGTGACAACGTACGACTTATCGGAACAAAAATTACAAGTCAACTATGCACGTGAATTTAATATAATATATAATTAATTAATTTAAATTATATATATTATATTTATATTTTATTATGTCGACAAATGTTAGGACAAAAACATGTGGGCTGGAAAAATAAGGCCATGCGATCGTATGGACTGTGGCCTTCAAACCCATGCGATCGCATGGGAGGTCTGGCCAGGAAAGGTCTATAAATTTCATCGATTTCGGCTCAGTTTACACACATATATATTCATGTTACTCCGTATTTATATTATTATTATTATTATTATTATTATTATTATTATTATTATTATTATTATTATTATTATTATTAAGATTAATATAAATCTAATTATTATTAGTATTATACCTAAAATACTACGACGAGGTCATGAGCGTGTCACTTTCAAAATATGTTTTCAAGCGGGATAGAGTTAAGGAAATTATGGGTTATTGCCATGGAGGTTATGGGTAATGTTCGGGGGTATATTTATGAATCAAATCTAGTGTTTACTATCTTCGTTACGTCTACGTACTTTTCTACAATATTGATATGTTGAGATCTACAGTTATTTGGTAATCCGAGTTTCGATCACATTTTGGTGAACGACTTTATATGCTGCTAAGGTGAGTTTCATAAGATCCCTTTTACTCTCTACATTTTTGGGCTGAGAATACATGCAAATGCTTTATTAACCGATATACAATATTTATATGCGTGAGTTTCATAAGAACCCTTTTACTCTCTACATTTTTGGGCTGAGAATACATGCAAATGCTTTATTAACCGATATACAATATTTATATGTGGGAGTTTCATTGCTCCCTTTTTAATTACTTTTGCAATATATATTTTTGGGCTGAGAATATATGCAATTTATTTTAAACGCAATGGATACAAGTACATACTAAATTCTACACTGAGTTTGAACCGAAAATCCCTTAGCTTTGGTAACTAGTAACTGCCGGTTATAAGAACTGGTGGGCGCGAGTAGTAGTATATGGATCCATAGGGCTTGATATCCCCGTCCGAGTTAGAGCACTAGCCTTTAAACGGACGTATGCTATTTGAGAAGCGTACACGTTGGTTTACGTGTATTATTAAGATGATTATACAAAGGGTACAAATTATATATACGTTAAGTTTAGTTACCAGGGTGCTCAATTTCGTAGAATATTTTGATAAACGTTCCTGGATGAAACAACTGAAATCTTGTTATCCACTTTTATATGCAGATTATGCGAAACACTAAAACTATGAACTCACCAACCTTTGTGTTGACACTTGTTAGCATGTTTATTCTCAGGTTCCCTAGAAGTCTTCCGCTGTTTGCTTATATGATAGACAAGCTATGTGTATGGAGTCTTACATGGCATATTTTTCAAGAAAACGTTGCATTCACCAATTCATCACCATGTACCTTATTTAGACTGCATTGTCAACGGAAGTACTGTTGTAAACTATTATATAAGGTGATTGTTTATATGTAGAAATCATCAGATATCGAAAACCTTTGATTTAATATTCATTTATGGTGTGCCTTTTCAAAAGAATGCAATGTTTATAAAACGTATCATATAGAGGTCAAATACCTCGCAATGAAATCAATGAATGACGTATTCGGCCAAATGGATTTGGAGCGATCGTCACAGAAAGTAAATGGAAAAAGAAGAGTTGTTACATTACCTGCTCCTTAAAAGAAATTTCGTCCCGAAATTTAAGTAGGCGTAGTAGTCGTTGTTTCTTCCTCGAGATCTTGCATTTACAAATGTACGAATAAATGAGGGTATTTGCTTTGAATTTGATCTTTTCTTTCCTAAGTAAACTCGGGTCCTCTTTTGGCGTTCCAACGGACTTTGACAATCAAAATTCAGCTCTGTTTTAGCGTTTTGATGGAGTGATCCACAATTTCAACCGGTTCTTCCACAAAATGAAGTTTATCATCAATAGTAAGCTTCTCGAGAGGGATGACGAGTTCGGGTTCGGCGAGACACTTCTTCAAATTTGATACATGGAAAGTAGGATGAACGTAGCTCAGTTGAGGCGGAAGATCTAAACGATAAGCAACGGTTCCAACACGCTCCAAGATTTCGAAAGGACCAATATACCACGGATTTAACTTCCCGCGTTTCCCGAAATGGATTACACCTTTCCAATGTAGTGACCCGAACTTTTCCATGTTTATATATATTAATTGAGATTGATATTTACATGATTAAATGTTTCCAACATGTTAAACAATCAAACTTGTTAAGACTTGATTAATTGAAATATGTTTCATATAGACAATTGACCACCCAAGTTGACCGGTGATTCACGAACGTTAAAACTTGTAAAAACTATACGATGAAATATATATGGTTATATATATAGTTAACATGTTTTTATTATAAGTATTTATCTCATTAGGTATTTTAACAATGAGTTATATACATAAAAATGAGACTATTAATTTAAGAAACTCGAAAACGATATATATAACGATTATCGTTATAACAACGTCTTACTAGGCACATATGAATCATATTAAGATATTGATACACTTGGTTAATTATGTTAAATTATAAGTAAATATATTATTAAGTGTATTAACAATGAAATACATATGTAAAAATAAGACTACTAACTTAATGATTTCGAAACGAGACATATATGTAACGATTATCGTTGTAACGACATTTAACTGTATATACATCATACTAAGATATATTAAATATCATAATATCATGATAATATAATAATTTAACATCTCATTTGTTATAATAAACAATGGGTTAAAAACATTCAACAAGATCGTTAACCTAAAGGTTTCAAAACAACATTTACATGTAACGACTAACGATGACTTAACGACTCAGTTAAAATGTATATACATGTAGTGTTTTAATATGTATTCATACACTTTTGAAAGACTTCAAGACACTTATCAAAATACTTCTACTTAACAAAAATGCTTACAATTACATCCTCGTTCAGTTTCATCAACAATTCTACTCGTATGCACCCGTATTCGTACTCGTACAATACACAGCTTTTAGATGTATGTACTATTGGTATATACACTCCAATGATCAGCTCTTAGCAGCCCATGTGAGTCACCTAACACATGTGGGAACCATCATTTGGCAAGTAGCATGAAATATCTCATAAAATTACAAAAATATGAGTAATCATTCATGACTTATTTACATGAAAACAAAATTACATATCCTTTATATCTAATCCATACACCAACGACCAAAAACACCTACAAACACTTTCATTCTTCAATTTTCTTCATCTAATTGATCTCTCTCAAGTTCTATCTTCAAGTTCTAAGTGTTCTTCATATATTTTACAAGTTCTAGTTACATAAAATCAAGAATACTTTCAAGTTTGCTAGCTCACTTCCAATCTTGTAAGGTGTTCATCCAACCTCAAGAAATCTTTGTTTCTTATAGTAGGTTATCATTCTAATACAAGGTAATAATCATATTCAAACTTTGGTTCAATTTCTATAACTATAACAATCTTATTTCAAGTGATGATCTTACTTGAACTTGTTTTCGTGTCATGATTCTGCTTCAAGAACTTCGAGCCATCCAAGGATCCGTTGAAGCTAGATCCATTTTTCTATTTTCCAGTAGGTTTATCCAAGGAACTTAAGGTAGTAATGATGTTCATAACATCATTCGATTCATACATATAAAGCTATCTTATTCGAAGGTTTAAACTTGTAATCACTAGAACATAGTTTAGTTAATTCTAAACTTGTTCGCAAACAATAGTTAATCCTTCTAACTTGACTTTTAAAATCAACTAAACACATGTTCTATATCTATATGATATGCTAACTTAATGATTTAAAACCTGGAAACACGAAAAACACCGTAAAACCGGATTTACGCCGTCGTAGTAACACCGCGGGCTGTTTTGGGTTAGTTAATTAAAAACTATGATAAACTTTGATTTAAAAGTTGTTATTCTGAGAAAATGATTTTTATTATGAACATGAAACTATATCCAAAATTTATGGTTAAACTCAAAGTGGAAGTATGTTTTCTAAAATGGTCATCTAGACGTCGTTCTTTCGACTGAAATGACTACCTTTACAAAAACTACTTGTAACTTATTTTTCCGACTATAAACCTATACTTTTTCTGTTTAGATTCATAAAATAGAGTTCAATATGAAACCATAGCAATTTGATTCACTCAAAATGGATTTAAAATGAAGAAGTTATGGGTAAAACAAGATTGGATAATTTTCCTCATTTTAGCTACGTGAAAATTGGTAACAAATCTATTCCAACCATAACTTAATCAACTTGTATTGTATATTATGTAATCTTGAGATACCATAGACACGTATACAATGTTTCGACCTATCATGTCGACACATCTATATATATTTCGGAACAACCATAGACACTCTATATGTGAGTGTTGGAGTTAGCTATACAGGGTTGAGGTTGATTCCAAAATATATATAGTTTGAGTTGTGATCAATACTGAGATACGTATACACTGGGTCGTTGATTGATTCAAGATAATATTTATCAATTTATTTCTGTACATCTAACTATGGACAACTAGTTGTAGGTTACTAACGAGGACAGCTGACTTAATAAACTTAAAACATCAAAATATATTAAAAGTGTTGTAAATATATTTTGAACATACTTTGATATATATGTATATATTGTTATAGGTTCGTGAATCAACCAGTGGCCAAGTCTTACTTCCCGACGAAGTAAAAATCTGTGAAAGTGAGTTATAGTCCCACTTTTAAAATCTAATATTTTTGGGATGAGAATACATGCAGGTTTTATAAATGATTTACAAAATAGACACAAGTACGTGAAACTACATTCTATGGTTGAATTATCGAAATCGAATTTGCCCCTTTTTATTAAGTCTGGTAATCTAAGAATTAGGGAACAGACACCCTAATTGACGCGAATCCTAAAGATAGATCTATTGGGCCTAACAAACCCCATCCAAAGTACCGGATGCTTTAGTACTTCGAAATTTATATCATATCCGAAGGGTGTCCCGGAATGATGGGGATATTCTTATATATGCATCTTGTTAATGTCGGTTACCAGGTGTTCACCATATGAATGATTTTTATCTCTATGTATGGGATGTGTATTGAAATATGAAATCTTGTGGTCTATTATTATGATTTGATATATATAGGTTAAACCTATAACTCACCAACATTTTTGTTGACGTTTTAAGCATGTTTATTCTCAGGTGATTATTAAGAGCTTCCGCTGTCGCATACTTAAATAAGGACGAGATTTGGAGTCCATTCTTGTATGATATTGTGTAAAAACTGCATTCAAGAAACTTATTTTGTTGTAACATATTTGTATTGTAAACCATTATGTAATGGTCGTGTGTAAACAGGATATTTTAGATTATCATTATTTGATAATCTACGTAAAGTTTTTTTAAAACCTTTATCTATGAAATAAAGGTTATGGTTTATTTTAAAAATGAATGCAGTCTTTGAAAAACGTCTCATATAGAGGTCAAAACCTCGCAACGAAATCAATTAATATGGAACGTTTTTAATCAATAAGAACGGGACATTTCAGTTGGTATCAGAGCGTTGGTCTTAGAGAACCAGAATTTTGCATTAGTGTGTCTTATTGAGTTTGTTAGGATGCATTAGTGAGTCTGGACTTCGACTGTGTTTACTTGAAAAATGATTGCTTAACAAATTTTGTTGGAAACTATATATTTTTAACATGTGAATATTATGTGATATATTAATCTCTTAATGCGTTTGATATTATGTGATAGATGTCTACCTCTAGAACAAGTCCCATTGACTCATCTAATAATGAAGAGTCGAATGTAAATTGGAATGATTCATGGACTGATTCACAAGTTCCCGAAGAGGAACCGGAAGAAGAGTCGGAACCGGAAGAAGAATCGGAACCGGAAGAAGAATCGGAACCGGATGAAGAAGTAGAACCGGTGGGGGAAATAATAAAACGGTTAAGTAAAAGAAAATCCTCAACCAACCGACCAAGGTTAATTATGGTCAATGGTGTTTCCGCCAAGGAAGCAAAATATTGGGAGGATTACCAATTCTCCGATGAATCGGATTCCGACGAGAATTCCGATGATGTTATAGAAATTACCCCAACTGAATTTAAAAAGGCAAAAGAAAATAATAAGGGAAAGGGCATAAAAATAGAGAAATCTAATTCCAACCCCGATGAACTTTATATGTATCGTCAACCCCCGAAGTCCTTAAGTTGTAACAATGACCCGGGAACCTCTAAACCACCAGGTTTTTCTAAACCATTGTGGAAAACGACAGTTAGTATTAGGGGAACATCATATATCCCTAGAAACTTGGCAAAACGAACCAAAACTGAAGAAGAAGAAACGAGCGAGTCGGAATAAGATAGTTGTATTCGTGTGGTGTAATATATGTAATATAATGTGCTTATGCTTTATGATATATGTAAAAATTGCTTGTATTAATAAGTATTTTTTTATGAATCTAACTCTTGTCTATTTTACAGTTTAAAAACACAAAATGGATAGACAACCCAATATTTTAAGAGACCTACCCGGAGACATGATTGATGAAATCTTGTCTAGAGTCGGTCAGAATTCCTCGGCACAACTATTTAAGGCGAAATCAGATTGTAAGACATTCGAAGAACGTTCCAAAAATGTCTTGGTTTATAAGAGACTTTCGTTTGAAAGATGGGGGATATCACATTGGGAAACCCATAAGTTACGATGTGTTTACTTTGACGCATATATTGCGGGGAACCCAAATGCTATTTTACGCAACGGGTTAAGAAATAATTTTGACTCAATATATCCGAATATTGGACTTCGTGATTTAGAAAAAGCGGCTAACATGCAACATAAAGAAGCATGTTATGCTTACGGATTAGTAATGTTCGCTTCTCACCAAAGTGAGAACAAGAACATCGGGCTACAACTATTAAACAAAATGTTTCCACAAGTGACGGAGTCGGTAATTGGGGTAAGAAATGAGGTTTTTAGATTGTTACGGGACTGTTGGACATTACGTAACCCTCGTCCCTTTGACGACGTTACAACACGCTGTCTTATCAACGGCCATAACGGTTATGTTCCACAAGACCAAGGATGGGAAGTAGTCCTAGTAAAACCAGAATGCATGACTTGTTTCTGAACGTATGAATTACGTGTCTTTATTGCCTTTGCTGAACGACTTGTGTACTAGCTAGAATTATCTTCACAACTATCTTGTATCAAAGTTATTGTGTGCTATATTTCATGCTTTATGTAAAATAAGCGGTATTGTAAGTTTGTAAAATATTGTATAAAAGTTTGAACGCGAAATATTATTATAATCAGTTTTTCATATAGAATTGTAGTAGTTGAATTGTATATTAGCTACTAAGTATGAACTTAACGGGTAGGTACTACCCGAATTTAAACTTATAAAACGCTAATATGAAGAAAAAGCTTTTATAAATGAGTTCATATTATGCTACGAAATACTATTAACTACTCTTAATATTCTGTATGATTAACTTGTTCCATTTGACTATTTTGAAGGAAATGGCACCGACTACTCGACACACCGTGAATATGAATGAAGAGGAATTCCGTACTTTTCTAGCTTCAAACATAGCCACAGTACAGGCTGCGCTACATATCAACAATAACCTTGGATCTAGCAGTACAGGAAATCGTGTAGGATGCACCTACAAAGAATTCACTGCCTGCAAACCTTTGGAATTTGATGGAACCGAAGGACCGATCGGATTGAAACGGTGGACCGAGAAGGTCGAATCGGTGTTTGCCATAAGTAAGTGTACTGAAGAGGACAAAGTGAAGTACGCTACGCATACCTTCACAGGTTCTGCGTTAACATGGTGGAATACCTATCTAGAGCAAGTGGGACAAGACGATGCGTACGCACTACCGTGGTCAGCATTCAAGCACTTGATGAACGAGAAGTACCATCCCAGAACCGAGGTCAATAAGCTCAAGACAGAACTTAGAGGGTTACGAACCCAAGGATTTGATATTACCACGTACGAAAGACGATTCACAGAATTGTGCCTATTGTGTCCGGGAGCGTTCGAAGATGAGGAAGAGAAGATCGACGCGTTTGTGAAAGGATTACCGGAAAGAATCCAAGAAGATATAAGTTCACACGAGCCCGCCTCTATACAACAGGCATGTAGAATGGCTCACAAACTAGTGAACCAGATTGAAGAAAGAATTAAAGAACAGACTGCTGAAGAGGCCAATGTGAAGCAAGTTAAAAGAAAGTGGGAGGAAAATGGTGATAAGAATCACCAATACAACAACAACAGCAATTACAACAATAATCGCAACAATTATCCCAACAATCGCAACATCAATCGTAACTACAACAAACGGCCCAACAACAACAACAAAAACAACAACAACAACAACAGCAACTACAACAATCATCCCAACAACAATAATAACCGCAACAACAACAACAATCAGAAGCAACTATGCCAAAGGTGTGAAAAGTATCACTCGGGGTTCTGCACCAAATTTTGCAATAAGTGTAAAAGAAATGGTCATAGCGCGGCGAAGTGTGAGGTCTACGGACCAGGGGTTAATAGAACGAAAGGAACAAATGGTGTCGGAATGAGTAATGGCGGAGCAAGTAGTGTCGGAGCAAGTTATGCCAATGTAGTTTGTTATAAATGTGGAAAACCGGGCCACATTATTTGAAATTGCCCGAACCAGGAGAACACGAATGGACAAGGCCGCAGAAGAGTTTTCAATATTAATGCGGCAGAGGCACAGGAAGACCCGGAGCTTGTTACGGGTACGTTTCTTATTGACAATAAATCTGCTTACGTTTTATTTGATTCGGGTGCGGATAGAAGCTATATGAGTAGAGATTTTTGTGCTAAATTAAGTTGTCCATTGACGCCTTTGGATAGTAAATTTTTACTCGAATTAGCAAATGGTAAATTAATTTCAGCAGATAATATATGTCAGAATCGAGAAATTAACCTGGTTAGCGAAACATTTAAGATAGATTTGATACCAGTAGAGTTAGGGAGTTTTGATGTGATAATCGGTATGGACTGGTTGAAAGAAGTGAAAGCAGAGATCGTCTGTTACAAAAATGCAATTCGCATTATACGAGAAAAAGGAAAACCCTTAATGGTGTACGGAGAAAAGGGCAACACGAAGCTACATCTTATTAGTAATTTGAAGGCACAAAAACTAATAAGAAAAGGTTGCTATGCTGTTCTAGCACACGTCGAGAAAGTACAAACTGAAGAAAAGAGCATCAATGATGTTCCCATTGCAAAAGAATTTCCCGATGTATTTCCGAAAGAATTACCGGGATTACCCCCACATCGATCCGTTGAATTTCAAATAGATCTTGTACCAGGAGCTGCACCAATAGCTCGTGCTCCTTACAGACTCGCACCCAGCGAGATGAAAGAACTGCAAAGACAATTACAAGAACTTTTAGAGCGTGGTTTCATTCGACCAAGCACATCACCGTGGGGAGCTCCTGTTTTGTTTGTCAAGAAGAAAGATGGTACATTCAGGTTGTGTATCGACTACCGAGAGTTGAACAAACTTACCATCAAGAACCGCTACCCACTACCGAGAATCGACGACTTATTTGATCAACTACAAGGCTCGTCTGTTTATTCAAAGATTGACTTACGTTCCGGGTATCATCAAATGCGGGTGAAAGAAGATGATATTCCAAAGACTGCTTTCAGAACACGTTACGGTCATTACGAGTTTATGGTCATGCCGTTTAGTTTAACTAATGCACCAGCTGTATTCATGGACCTTATGAACCGAGTGTGTGGACCATACCTTGACAAGTTTGTCATTGTTTTCATTGATGACATACTTATTTACTCAAAGAATGACCAAGAACACGGTGAACATTTGAGAAAGGTGTTAGAAGTATTGAGGAAGGAAGAATTGTACGCTAAGTTTTCAAAGTGTGCATTTTGGTTGGAAGAAGTTCAATTCCTCGGTCACATAGTGAACAAAGAAGGTATTAAGGTGGATCCGGCAAAGATAGAAACTGTTGAAAAGTGGGAAACCCCGAAAACTCCGAAACACATACGCCAGTTTTTAGGACTAGCTGGTTACTACAGAAGGTTCATCCAAGACTTTTCCAGAATAGCAAAACCCTTGACTGCATTAACGCATAAAGGGAAGAAATTTGAATGGAAGGATGAACAAGAGAAAGCGTTTCAGTTATTGAAGAAAAAGCTAACTACGGCACCTATATTGTCATTGCCTGAAGGGAATGATGATTTTGTGATTTATTGTGACGCATCAAAGCAAGGTCTCGGTTGTGTATTAATGCAACGAACGAAGGTGATTGCTTATGCCTCTAGACAATTGAAGATTCACGAGCAAAATTATACGACGCATGATTTGGAATTAGGCGCGGTTGTTTTTGCATTAAAGACTTGGAGGCACTACTTATATGGGGTCAAAAGTATTGTATATACCGACCACAAAAGTCTTCAACACATATTTAATCAGAAACAACTGAATATGAGGCAGCGTAGGTGGATAGAATTGTTGAATGATTACGACTTTGAGATTCGTTACCACCCGGGGAAGGCAAATGTGGTAGCCGATGCCTTGAGCAGGAAGGACAGAGAACCCATTCGAGTAAAATCTATGAATATAATGATTCATAATAACCTTACTACTCAAATAAAGGAGGCGCAACAAGGAGTTTTAAAAGAGGGAAATTTAAAGGATGAAATACCCAAAGGATCGGAGAAGCATCTTAATATTCGGGAAGATGGAACCCGGTATAGGGCTGAAAGGATTTAGGTACCAAAATTTGGAGATATGAGAGAAATGGTACTTAGAGAAGCTCATAAAACCAGATACTCAATACATCCTGGAACGGGGAAGATGTACAAGGATCTCAAGAAACATTTTTGGTGGCCGGGTATGAAAGCCGATGTTGCTAAATACGTAGGAGAATGTTTGACGTGTTCTAAGGTCAAAGCTGAGCATCAGAAACCATCAGGTCTACTTCAACAACCCGAAATCCCGGAATGGAAATGGGAAAACATTACCATGGATTTCATCACTAAATTGCCAAGGACTGCAAGTGGATTTGATACTATTTGGGTAATAGTTGATCGTCTCACCAAATCAGCACACTTCCTGCCAATAAGAGAAGATGACAAGATGGAGAAGTTAGCACGACTGTATTTGAAGGAAGTCGTCTCCAGACATGGAATACCAATCTCTATTATCTCTGATAGGGATGGCAGATTTATTTCAAGATTCTGGCAGACATTGTAGTGACCCGAACTTTTCCATGTTTATATATATTAATTGAGATTGATATTTACATGATTAAATGTTTCCAACATGTTAAGCAATCAAACTTGTTAAGACTTGATTAATTGAAATATGTTTCATATAGACAATTGACCACCCAAGTTGACCGGTGATTCACGAACGTTAAAACTTGTAAAAACTATATGATGACATATATATGGATATATATATATATATAGTTAACATGATACTATGATAAGTAAACATATCATTAAGTATATTAACAATGAACTACATATGTAAAAACAAGACTACTAACTTAATGATTTTTGAACGAGACATATATGTAACGATTATCGTTGTAAAGACATTTAATGTATATATATCATATTAAGAGATATTCATACATGATAATATCATGATAATATAATAATTTAAAATCTCATTTGATATTATAAACATTGGGTTAACAACATTTAACAAGATCGTTAACCTAAAGGTTTCAAAACAACACTTACATGTAACGACTAACGATGACTTAACGACTCAGTTAAAATGTATATACATGTAGTGTTTTAATATGTATTTATACACTTTTGAAAGACTTCAATACACTTATCAAAATACTTCTACTTAACAAAAATGCTTACAATTACATCCTCGTTCAGTTTCATCAACAATTCTACTCGTATGCACCCGTATTCGTACTCGTACAATACACAGCTTTTAGATGTATGTACTATTGGTATATACACTCCAATGATCAGCTCTTAGCAGCCCATGTGAGTCACCTAACACATGTGGGAACCATCATTTGGCAACTAGCATGAAATATCTCATAAAATTACAAAAATATGAGTAATCATTCATGACTTATTTACATGAAAACAAAATTACATATCCTTTATATCTAATCCATACACCAACGACCAAAAACACCTACAAACACTTTCATTCTTCAATTTTCTTCATCTAATTGATCTCTCTCAAGTTCTATCTTCAAGTTCTAAGTGTTCTTCATAAATTCCAAAAGTTCTAGTTTCATAAAATCAAGAATACTTTCAAGTTTGCTAGCTCACTTCCAATCTTGTAAGGTGATCATCCAACCTCAAGAAATCTTTGTTTCTTACAGTAGGTTATCATTCTAATACAAGGTAATAATCATATTCAAACTTTGGTTCAATTTCTATAACTATAACAATCTTATTTCAAGTGATGATCTTACTTGAACTTGTTTTCGTGTCATGATTCTGCTTCAAGAACTTCGAGCCATCCAAGGATCCATTGAAGCTAGATCCATTTTTCTCTTTTCCAGTAGGTTTATCCAAGGAACTTAAGGTAGTAATGATGTTCATAACATCATTCGATTCATACATATAAAGCTATCTTATTCGAAGGTTTAAACTTGTAATCACTAGAACATAGTTTAGTTAATTCTAAACTTGTTCGCAAACAAAAGTTAATCCTTCTAACTTGACTTTTAAAATCAACTAAACACATGTTCTATATCTATATGATATGCTAACTTAATGATTTAAAACCTGGAAACACGAAAAACACCGTAAAACCGGATTTACGCCGTCGTAGTAACACCGCGGGCTGTTTTGGGTTAGTTAATTAAAAACTATGATAAACTTTGATTTAAAAGTTGTTATTCTGAGAAAATGATTTTTATTATGAACATGAAACTATATCCAAAAATTATGGTTAAACTCAAAGTGGAAGTATGTTTTCTAAAATGGTCATCTAGACGTCGTTCTTTCGACTGAAATGACTACCTTTACAAAAACGACTTGTAACTTATTTTTCTGACTATAAACCTATACTTTTTCTGTTTAGATTCATAAAATAGAGTTCAATATGAAACCATAGCAATTTGATTCACTCAAAACGGATTTAAAATGAAGAAGTTATGGGTAAAACAAGATTGGATAATTTTTCTCATTTTAGCTACGTGAAAATTGGTAACAAATCTATTCCAACCATAACTTAATCAACTTGTATTGTATATTATGTATTCTTGAGATACCATAGACACGTATACAATGTTTCGACCTATCATGTCGACACATCTATATATATTTCGGAACAACCATAGACACTCTATATGTGAATGTTGGAGTTAGCTATACAGGGTTGAGGTTGATTCCAAAATATATATAGTTTGAGTTGTGATCAATACTGAGATACGTATACACTGGGTCGTGGATTGATTCAAGATAATATTTATCGATTTATTTCTGTACATCTAACTGTGGACAACTAGTTGTAGGTTACTAACGAGGACAGCTGACTTAATAAACTTAAAACATCAAAATATATTAAAAGTGTTGTAAATATATTTTGAACATACTTTGATATATATGTATATATTGTTATAGGTTCGTGAATCAACCAGTGGCCAAGTCTTACTTCCCGACGAAGTAAAAATCTGTGAAAGTGAGTTATAGTCCCACTTTTAAAATCTAATATTTTTGGGATGAGAATACATGCAGGTTTTATAAATGATTTACAAAATAGACACAAGTACGTGAAACTACATTCTATGGTTGAATTATCGAAATCGAATATGCCCCTTTTTATTAAGTCTGGTAATCTAAGAATTAGGGAACAGACACCCTAATTGACGCGAATCCTAAAGATAGATCTATTGGGCCTAACAAACCCCATCCAAAGTACCGGATGCTTTAGTACTTCGAAATTTATATCATATCCGAAGGGTGTCCCGGAACGATGGGGATATTCTTATATATGCATCTTGTTAATGTCGGTTACCAGGTGTTCACCATATGAATGATTTTTATCTCTATGTATGGGATGTGTATTGAAATATGAAATCTTGTGGTCTATTGTTACGATTTGATATATATAGGTTAAACCTATAACTCACCAACATTTTTGTTGACGTTTAAAGCATGTTTATTCTCAGGTGAATATTAAGAGCTTCCGCTGTTACATAGTAAAATAAGGACAAGATTTGGAGTCCATGTTTGTATGATATTGTGTAAAAACTGCATTCAAGAAACTGATTTCGATGTAACATATTTGTATTGTAAACCATTATGTAATGGTCGTGTGTAAACAGGATATTTTAGATTATCATTATTTGATAATCTACGTAAAGCTTTTTAAACCTTTATTTATGAAATAAAGGTTATGGTTTGTTTTAAAAATGAATGCAGTCTTTGAAAAACGTCTCATATAGAGGTCAAAACCTCGCAACGAAATCAATTAATATGGAACGTTTTTAATCAATAAGAACGGGACATTTCAGTTGGTATCAGAGCGTTGGTCTTAGAGAACCAGAATTTTTCATTAGTGTGTCTTATCGAGTTTGTTAGGATGCATTAGTGAGTCTGGACTTCGACCGTGTTTACTTGAAAAATGATTGCTTAACAAATTTTGTTGGAAACTATATATTTTTAACATGTGAATATTATGTGATATATTAATCTCTTAACGCGTTTGATATTATGTGATAGATGTCTACCTCTAGAACAAGTCCCATTGACTCACCTAATAATAATGAAGAGTCAAATGTAAATTGGAATGATTCGTGGACTGATTCACAAGTTCCCGAAGAGGAACCGGAAGAAGAGTCGGAACCGGAAGAAGAATCGGAACCGGAAGAAGAATCAGAACCGGATGAAGAAATAGAACCGATGGGGGAAATAATAAAACGGTTAAGTAAAAGAAAATCCTCAACCAACCGACCAAGGTTAATTATGGTCAATGGTGTTTCCGCCAAGGAAGCAAAATATTGGGAGGATTACCAATTCTCCGATGAATCGGATTCCGACGAGAATTCCGATGATGTTATAGAAATTACCCCAACTGAATTTAAAAAGGCAAAAGAAAATAATAAGGGAAAGGGCATAAAAATAGAAAAATCTAATTCCAACCCCGATGAACTTTATATGTATCGTCAACGCCCGAAGTCCTTATGTTGTAACAATGACCCGGGAACCTCTAAACCACCAGGTTTTTCTAAACCAATGTGGACAACGATGGCTCGTATTAGGGGAACATCATATATCCCTAGAAACTTGGCAAAACGAACCAAAACCGAAGAAGAAGAAACGAGCGAGTCGGAATAAGATAGTTGTATTCGTGTGGTGTAATATATGTAATATAGTGTTCTTATGCTTTATGATATATGTAAAAATTGCTTGTATTAATAAGTATTTTTTTATGAATCTAACTCTTGTCTATTTTACAGTTTAAAAACACAAAATGGATAGACAACCCAATATTTTAAGAGACCTACCCGGAGACATGATTGATGAAATCTTGTCTAGAGTCGGCCAGAATTCCTCAGCACAACTATTTAAGGCGAGATCAGTTTGTAAGACATTCGAAGAACGTTCCAAGAATGTCTTGGTTTATAAGAGACTTTCGTTTGAAAGATGGGGGATATCACATTGGGAAACCCATAAGTTACGATGTGTTTACTTTGACGCATATATTGCGGGGAACCCAAATGCTATTTTACGCAACGGGTTAAGAAATTATTTTGACTCAATATATCCGAATATTGGACTTCGTGATTTAGAAAAAACGGCTAACATGCAACATAAAGAAGCATGTTATGCTTACGAATTAGTAATGTTCGCTTCTCACCAAAGTGAGAACAAGAACATCGGGCTACAACTATTAAACAAAACGTTTCCACAAGTGACGGAGTCGGTAATTCGGGTAAGAAATGAGGTTTTTAGATTATTACGGGACTGTTGGACATTACGTAACCCTCGTCCCTTTGACGACGTTACAACACGCTGTCTTATCAACGACCATAACGGTTATGTTGCACAAGACCAAGGATGGGAAGTAGTCCTAGTAAAACCAGAATGCATGACTTGTTTCTGGACGTATGAATTACTTGTCTTTTTGCCTTTGCTGAACGACTTGTGTACTAGCTAGAATTATCTTCACAACTATCTTGTATCAAAGTTATTGTGTGCTATATTTCATGCTTTATGTAAAATAAGCGGTATTGTAAGTTTGTAAAATATTGTATAAAAGTTTGAACGCGAAATATTATTATAATCAGTTTTTCATATAGAATTGTAGTAGTTGAATTGTATATTAGCTACTAAGTATGAACTTAACGGGTAGGTACTACCCGAATTTAAACTTATAAAACGCTAATATGAAGAAAAAGCTTTTATAAATGAGTTCATATTATGCTACGAAATACTATTAACTACTCTTAATATTCTGTATGATTAACTTGTTCCATTTAACTATTTTGAAGGAAATGGCACCGACTACTCGACACACTGTGAATATGAATGAAGAGGAATTCCGTACTTTTCTAGCTTCAAACATAGCCGCAGTACAGGCTGCGCTACATACCAACAATAACCTTGGATCTAGCAGTACAGGAAATCGTGTAGGATGCACCTACAAAGAAATCACTGCCTGCAAACCTTTGGAATTTGATGGAACCGAAGGACCGATCGGATTGAAACGGTGGACCGAGAAGGTCGAATCGGTGTTTGCCATAAGTAAGTGTACTGAAGAGGACAAAGTAAAGTACGCTACGCATACCTTCACAGGTTCTGCGTTAACATGGTGGAATACCTATCTAGAGCAAGTGGGACAAGACGATGCGTACACACTACCGTGGTCAGCATTCAAGCACTTGATGAACGAGAAGTACCGTCCCAGAACCGAGGTCAATAAGCTCAAGACAGAACTTAGAGGGTTACGAACCCAAGGATTTGATATTACCACGTACGAAAGACGATTCACAGAATTGTGCCTATTGTGTCCGGGAGCATTCGAAGATGAGGAAGAGAAGATCGACGCGTTTGTGAAAGGATTACCGGAAAGAATCCAAGAAGATATAAGTTCACACGAGCCCGCCTCCATACAACAGCCATGTAGAATGGCTCACAAACTCGTGAACCAAATTGAAGAAAGAATTAAAGAACAGACTGCTGAAGAGGCCAATGTGAAACAAGTCAAAAGAAAGTGGGAGGAAAACGGTGATAAGAATCACCAATACAACAACAACAGCAATTACAATAATAATCGCAACAATTATCCCAACAATCGCAACATCAATCGCAACTACAACAAACGGCCCAACAACAACAACAACAACAACAACAACAACAACAGCAACTACAACAATCATCCCAACAACAATAATAACCGCAACAACAACAACAATCAGAAGCAGCTATGCCAAAGGTGTGAAAAGAATCACTCGGGGTTCTGCACCAAATTTTGCAACAAGTGTAAAAGAAATGGTCATAGCGCGGCGAAGTGTGAGGTCTACGGACCAGGGGTTAATAGAACGAAAGGAACAAATGGTGTCGGAACGAGTAATGGCGGAGCAAGTAGTGTCGGAGCAAGTTATGCCAATGTAGTTTGTTATAAATGTGGAAAACCGGGCCACATTATTAGAAATTGCCCGAACCAGGAGAACCCGAATGGACAAGGCCGTGGAAGAGTTTTCAATATTAATGCGGCAGAGGCACAGGAAGACCCGGAGCTTGTTACGGGTACGTTTCTTATTGACAATAAATCTGCTTACGTTTTATTTGATTCGGGTGCGGATAGAAGCTATATGAGTAGAGATTTTTGTGCTAAATTAAGTTGTCCATTGACGCCTTTGGATAGTAAATTTTTACTCGAATTAGCAAATGGTAAATTAATTTCAGCAGATAATATATGTCGTAATCGAGAAATTAAACTGGTTAGCGAAACATTTAAGATTGATTTGATACCAGTAGAGTTAGGGAGTTTTGATGTGATAATCGGTATGGACTGGTTGAAAGAAGTGAAAGCGGAGATCCTTTGTTACAAAAATGCAATTCGCATTATACGAGAAAAAGGAAAACCCTTAATGGTGTACGGAGAAAAGGGCAACACGAAGCTACATCTTATTAGTAATTTGAAGGCACAAAAACTAATAAGAAAAGGTTGCTATGCTGTGCTAGCACACGTCGAGAAAGTACACCAAAATTTTTGGGAACTTATTTTAGTATGCAACAGCGGAAGCTCTTAATATTCACCTGAGAATAAACATGCTTTAAACGTCAACAAAAATGTTGGTGAGTTATAGGTTTAACCTATATATATCAAATCGTAACAATAGACCACAAGATTTCATATTTCAATACACATCCCATACATAGAGATAAAAATCATTCATATGGTGAACACCTGGTAACCGGCATTAACAAGATGCATATATAAGAATATCCCCATCATTCCGGGACACCCTTCGGATATGATATAAATTTCGAAGTACTAAAGCATCCGGTACTTTGGATGGGGTTTGTTAGGCCCAATAGATCTATCTTTAGGATTCGCGTCAATTAGGGTGTCTGTTCCCTAATTCTTAGATTACCAGACTTAATAAAAAGGGGCATATTCGATTTCGATAATTCAACCATAGAATGTAGTTTCACGTACTTGTGTCTATTTTGTAAATCATTTATAAAACCTGCATGTATTCTCATCCCAAAAATATTAGATTTTAAAAGTGGGACTATAACTCACTTTCACAGATTTTTACTTCGTCGGGAAGTAAGACTTGGTCACTGGTTGATTCACGAACCTATAACAATATATACATATATATCAAAGTATGTTCAAAATATATTTACAACACTTTTAATATATTTTGATGTTTTAAGTTTATTAAGTCAGCTGTCCTCGTTAGTAACCTACAACTAGTTGTCCACAGTTAGATGTACAGAAATAATTCGATAAATATTATCTTGAATCAATCCACGACCCAGTGTATACATATCTCAGTATTGATCACAACTCAAACTATATATATTTTGGAATCAACCTCAACCCTGTATAGCTAACTCCAACATTCACATATAGAGTGTCTATGGTTGTTCCGAAATATATATAGATGTGTCGACATGATAGGTCGAAACATTGTATACGTGTCTATGGTATCTCAAGATTACATAATATACAATACAAGTTGATTAAGTTATGGTTGGAATAGATTTGTTACCAATTTTCACGTAGCTAAAATGAGAAAAATTATCCAATCTTGTTTTACCCATAACTTCTTCATTTTAAATCCGTTTTGAGTGA
The DNA here is from genome assembly GCF_046630445.1 of Rutidosis leptorrhynchoides. Lineage (NCBI taxonomy): Eukaryota > Viridiplantae > Streptophyta > Magnoliopsida > Asterales > Asteraceae > Rutidosis > Rutidosis leptorrhynchoides. The sequence goes on from NC_092334.1 coordinate 317,867,256, forward strand.
ATCAAATTGCTATGGTTTCATATTGAACTCTATTTTATGAATCTAAACAGAAAAAGTATAGGTTTATAGTCGGAAAAATAAGTTACAAGTCGTTTTTGTAAAGGTAGTCATTTCAGTCGAAAGAACGACGTCTAGATGACCATTTTAGAAAACATACTTCCACTTTGAGTTTAACCATAATTTTTGGATATAGTTTCATGTTCATAATAAAAATCATTTTCTCAGAATAACAACTTTTAAATCAAAGTTTATCATAGTTTTTAATTAACTAACCCAAAACAGCCCGCGGTGTTACTACGACGGCGTAAATCCGGTTTTACGGTGTTTTTCGTGTTTCCAGGTTTTAAATCATTAAGTTAGCATATCATATAGATATAGAACATGTGTTTAGTTGATTTTAAAAGTCAAGTTAGAAGGATTAACTTTTGTTTGCGAACAAGTTTAGAATTAACTAAACTATGTTCTAGTGATTACAAGTTTAAACCTTCGAATAAGATAGCTTTATATGTATGAATCGAATGATGTTATGAACATCATTACTACCTTAAGTTCCTTGGATAAACCTACTGGAAAAGAGAAAAATGGATCTAGCTTCAATGGATCCTTGGATGGCTCGAAGTTCTTGAAGCAGAATCATGACACGAAAACAAGTTCAAGTAAGATCATCACTTGAAATAAGATTGTTATAGTTATAGAAATTGAACCAAAGTTTGAATATGATTATTACCTTGTATTAGAATGATAACCTACTGTAAGAAACAAAGATTTCTTGAGGTTGGATGATCACCTTACAAGATTGGAAGTGAGCTAGCAAACTTGAAAGTATTCTGATTTTATGAAACTAGAACTTTTGGAATTTATGAAGAACACTTAGAACTTGAAGATAGAACTTGAGAGAGATCAATTAGATGAAGAAAATTGAAGAATGAAAGTGTTTGTAGGTGTTTTTGGTCGTTGGTGTATGGATTAGATATAAAGGATATGTAATTTTGTTTTCATGTAAATAAGTCATGAATGATTACTCATATTTTTGTAATTTTATGAGATATTTCATGCTAGTTGCCAAATGATGGTTCCCACATGTGTTAGGTGACTCACATGGGTTGCTAAGAGCTGATCATTGGAGTGTATATACCAATAGTACATACATCTAAACGCTGTGTATTGTACGAGTACGAATACGGGTGCATACGAGTAGAATTGTTGATGAAACTGAACGAGGATGTAATTGTAAGCATTTTTGTTAAGTAGAAGTATTTTGATAAGTGTATTGAAGTCTTTCAAAAGTGTATAAATACATATTAAAACACTACATGTATATACATTTTAACTGAGTCGTTAAGTCATCGTTAGTCGTTACATGTAAGTGTTGTTTTGAAACCTTTAGGTTAACGATCTTGTTAAATGTTGTTAACCCAATGTTTATAATATCAAATGAGATTTTAAATTATTATATTATCATGATATTATCATGTATGAATATCTCTTAATATGATATATATACATTAAATGTCTTTACAACGATAATCGTTACATATATGTCTCGTTTAAAAATCATTAAGTTAGTAGTCTTGTTTTTACATATGTAGTTCATTGTTAATATACTTAATGATATGTTTACTTATCATAGTATCATGTTAACTATATATATATCCATATATATGTCATCATATAGTTTTTACAAGTTTTAACATTCGTGAATCACCGGTCAACTTGGGTGGTCAATTGTCTATATGAAACATATTTCAATTAATCAAGTCTTAACAAGTTTGATTGCTTAACATGTTGGAAACATTTAATCATGTAAATATCAATCTCAATTAATATATATAAACATGGAAAAGTTCGGGTCACTACAGTACCTACCCGTTAAATAAATTTCGTCCCGAAATTTTAAGCCGTTGAAGGTGTTGACGAATCTTCTGGAAATAGATGCGGGTATTTCTTCTTCATCTGATCTTCACGCTCCCAGGTGAACTCGGGTCCTCTACGAGCATTCCATCGAACCTTAACAATTGGTATCTTGTTTTGCTTAAGTCTTTTAACCTCACGATCCATTATTTCGACGGGTTCTTGGATGAATTGAAGTTTTTCGTTGATTTGGATTTCATCTAACGGAATAGTGAGATCTTCTTTAGCAAAACATTTCTTCAAATTCGAGACGTGGAAAGTGTTATGTACAGCCGCGAGTTGTTGAGGTAACTCTAGTCGGTAAGCTACTGGTCCGACACGATCAATAATCTTGAATGGTCCAATATACCTTGGATTTAATTTCCCTCGTTTACCAAATCGAACAACGCCTTTCCAAGGTGCAACTTTAAGCATGACTATCTCTCCAATTTCAAATTCTATATCTTTTCTTTTAATGTCAGCGTAGCTCTTTTGTCGACTTTGGGCGGTTTTCAACCGTTGTTGAATTTGGATGATCTTCTCGGTAGTTTCTTGTATAATCTCCGGACCCGTAATCTGTCTATCCCCCACTTCACTCCAACAAATCGGAGACCTACACTTTCTACCATAAAGTGCTTCAAACGGCGCCATCTCAATGCTTGAATGGTAGCTGTTGTTGTAGGAAAATTCTGCTAACGGTAGATGTCGATCCCAACTGTTTCCGAAATCAATAACACATGCTCGTAGCATGTCTTCAAGCGTTTGTATCGTCCTTTCGCTCTGCCCATCAGTTTGTGGATGATAGGCAGTACTCATGTCTAGACGAGTTCCTAATGCTTGCTGTAATGTCTGCCAGAATCTTGAAATAAATCTGCCATCCCTATCAGAGATAATAGAGATTGGTATTCCATGTCTTGAGACGACTTCCTTTAAATACAGTCGTGCTAACTTCTCCATCTTGTCATCTTCTCTTATTGGCAGGAAGTGTGCTGATTTGGTGAGACGATCAACTATTACCCAAATAGTATCAAAACCACTTGCAGTCCTTGGCAATTTAGTGATGAAATCCAGGGTAATGTTTTCCCATTTCCATTCCGGGATTTCGGGTTGTTGAAGTAGACCTGATGGTTTCTGATGCTCAGCTTTGACCTTAGAACACGTCAAACATTCTCCTACGTATTTAGCAACATCGGCTTTCATACCCGGCCACCAAAAATGTTTCTTGAGATCCTTGTACATCTTCCCCGTTCCAGGATGTATTGAGTATCTGGTTTTATGAGCTTCTCTAAGTACCATTTCTCTCATATCTCCAAATTTTGGTACCCAAATCCTTTCAGCCCTATACCGGGTTCCGTCTTCCCGAATATTAAGATGATTCTCCGATCCTTTGGGTATTTCATCCTTTAAATTTCCCTCTTTTAAAACTCCTTGTTGCGCTGAAATGTCCCGTTCTTATTGATTAAAAACGTTCCATATTAATTGATTTCGTTGCGAGGTTTTGACCTCTATATGAGACGTTTTTCAAAGACTGCATTCATTTTTAAACAAACCATAACCTTTATTTCATCAATAAAGGTTTAAAAAGCTTTACGTAGATTATCAAATAATGATAATCTAAAATATCCTGTTTACACACGACCATTACATAATGGTTTACAATACAAATATGTTACAACAAAATAAGTTTCTTGAATGCAGTTTTTACACAATATTATACAAGCATGGACTCCAAATCTTGTCCTTATTTAAGTATGAGACAGCGGAAGCTCTTAATAATCACCTGAGAATAAACATGCTTAAAACGTCAACAAAAATGTTGGTGAGTTATAGGTTTAACCTATATATATCAAATCGTAACAATAGACCACAAGATTTCATATTTCAATACACATCCCATACATAGAGATAAAAATCATTCATATGGTGAACACCTGGTAACCGACAATAACAAGATGCATATATAAGAATATCCCCATCATTCCGGGACACCCTTCGGATATGATATAAATTTCGAAGTACTAAAGCATCCGGTACTTTGGATGGGGTTTGTTAGGCCCAATAGATCTATCTTTAGGATTCGCGTCAATTAGGGTGTCTGTTCCCTAATTCTTAGATTACCAGACTTAATAAAAAGGGGCATATTCGATTTCGATAATTCAACCATAGAATGTAGTTTCACGTACTTGTGTCTATTTTGTAAATCATTTATAAAACCTGCATGTATTCTCATCCCAAAAATATTAGATTTTAAAAATGGGACTATAACTCACTTTCACAGATTTTTACTTCGTCGGGAAGTAAGACTTGGCCACTGGTTGATTCACGAACCTATAACAATATATACATATATATCAAAGTATGTTCAAAATATATTTACAACACTTTTAATATATTTTGATGTTTGAAGTTTATTAAGTCAGCTGTCCTCGTTAGTAACCTACAACTAGTTGTCCACAGTTAGATGTACAGAAATAAATCGATAAATATTATCTTGAATCAATCCACGACCCAGTGTATACGTATCTCAGTATTGATCACAACTCAAACTATATATATTTTGGAATCAACCTCAACCCTGTATAGCTAACTCCAACATTCACATATAGAGTGTCTATGGTTGTTCCGAAATATATATAGATGTGTCGACATGATAGGTCGAAACATTGTATACGTGTCTATGGTATCTCAAGATTACATAATATATAATACAAGTTGATTAAGTTATGGTTGGAATAGATTTGTTACCAATTTTCACGTAGCTAAAATGAGAAAAATTATCCAATCTTGTTTTACCCATAACTTCTTCATTTTAAATCCGTTTTGAGTGAATCAAATTGCTATGGTTTCATATTGAACTCTATTTTATGAATCTAAACAAAAAAAGTATAGGTTTCTAGTCGGAAAAATAAGTTACAAGTCGTTTTTGTAAAGGTAGTCATTTCAGTCGAAAGAACGACGTCTAGATGACCATTTTAGAAAACATACTTCCACTTTGAGTTTAACCATAATTTTTGGATATAGTTTCATGTTCATAATAAAAATCATTTTCTCAGAATAACAACTTTTAAATCAAAGTTTATCATAGTTTTTAATTAACTAACCCAAAACAGCCCGCGGTGTTACTACGACGGCGTAAATCCGGTTTTACGGTGTTTTTCTTGTTTCCAGGTTTTAAATCATTAAATTAGCATATCATATAGATATAGAACATGTGTTTAGTTGATTTTAAAAGTCAAGTTAGAAGGATTAACTTTTGTTTGCGAACAAGTTTAGAATTAACTAAACTATGTTCTAGTGATTACAAGTTTAAACCTTCGAATAAGATAGCTTTATATGTATGAATCGAATGATGTTATGAACATCATTACTACCTTAAGTTCCTTGGATGAACCTACTAGAAAAGAGAAAAATGGATCTAGCTTCAATGGATCCTTGGATGGCTCAAAGTTCTTGAAGCAAAATCATGACACGAAAACAAGTTCAAGTAAGATCATCACTTGAAATAAGATTGTTATAGTTATAGAAATTGAACCAAAGTTTGAATATGATTATTACCTTGTATTAGAATGATAACCTACTATAAGAAACAAAGATTTCTTGAGGTTGGATGATCACCTTACAAGATTGGAAGTGAGCTAGCAAACTTGAAAGTATTCTTGATTTTATGAAACTAGAACTTTTGGAATTTATGAAGAACACTTAGAACTTGAAGATAGAACTTGAGAGAGTTCAATTAGATGAAGAAAATTGAAGAATGAAAGTGTTTGTAGGTGTTTTTGGTCGTTGGTGTATGGATTAGATATAAAGGATATGTAATTTTGTTTTCATGTAAATAAGTCATGAATGATTACTCATATTTTTGTAATCTTATGAGATATTTCATGCTAGTTGCCAAATGATGGTTCCCACATGTGTTAGGTGACTCACATGGGCTGCTAAGAGCTGATCATTGGAGTGTATATACCAATAGTACATACATCTAAAAGCTGTGTATTGTACGAGTACGAATACGGGTGCATACGAGTAGAATTGTTGATGAAACTGAACGAGAATGTAATTGTAAGCATTTTTGCTAAGTATAAGTATTTTGATAAGTGTATTGAAGTCTTTCAAAAGTGTATAAATACATATTAAAACACTACATGTATATACATTTTAACTGAGTCGTTAAGTCATCGTTAGTCGTTACATGTAAGTGTTGTTTTGAAACCTTTAGGTTAACAATCTTGTTAAATGTTGTTAACCCAATGTTTATAATATCAAAAGAGATTTTAAATTATTATATTATCATGATATTATGATGTACGAATATCTCTTAATATGATATATATACATTAAATGTCGTTACAACGATAAACGTTACATATATGTCTCGTTTCAAAATCATTAAGTTAGTAGTCTTGTTTTTACATATGTAGTTCATTGTTAATATAATTAATGATATGTTTACTTATCATAATATCATGTTAACTATATATATAACCATATATATGTCATCATATAGTTTTTTACAAGTTTTAACGTTCGTGAATCACCGGTCAACTTGGGTGGTCAATTGTCTATATGAAACCTATTTCAATTAATCAAGTCTTAACAAGTTTGATTGCTTAACATGTTGGAAACATTTAATCATGTAAACATCAATCTCAATTAATATATATAAACATGGAAAAGTTCGGGTCACTACAGTACCTACCCGTTAAATAAATTTCGTCCCGAAATTTTAAGCTGTTGAAGGTGTTGACGAATCTTCTGGAAATAGATGCGGGTATTTCTTCTTCATCTGATCTTCATGCTCCCAGGTGAACTCGGGTCCTCTACGAGCATTCCATCGAACCTTAACAATTGGTATCTTGTTTTGCTTAAGTCTTTTAACCTCACGATCCATTATTTCGACGGGTTCTTCGATGAATTGGAGTTTTTCGTTGATTTGGATTTCATCTAATGGAATAGTGAGATCTTCTTTAGCAAAACATTTCTTCAAATTCGAGACGTGGAAAGTGTTATGTACAGCCGCGAGTTGTTGAGGTAACTCAAGTCGGTAAGCTACTGGTCCGACACGATCAATAATCTTGAATGGTCCAATATACCTTGGATTTAATTTCCCTCGTTTACCAAATCGAACAACGCCTTTCCAAGGTGAAACTTTAAGCATGACCATCTCTCCAATTTCAAATTCTATATCTTTTCTTTTAATGTCAGCGTAGCTCTTTTGTCGACTTTGGGCGGTTTTCAACCGTTGTTGAATTTGGATGATCTTCTCGGTAGTTTCTTGTATAATCTCCGGACCCGTAATCTGTCTATCCCCCACCTCACTCCAACAAATCGGAGACCTGCACTTTCTACCATAAAGTGCTTCAAACGGCGCCATCTCAATGCTTGAATGGTAGCTGTTGTTGTAGGAAAATTCTGCTAACGGTAGATGTCGATCCCAACTGTTTCCGAAATCAATAACACATGCTCGTAGCATGTCTTCAAGCGTTTGTATCGTCCTTTCGCTCTGCCCATCAGTTTGTGGATGATAGGCAGTACTCATGTCTAGACGAGTTCCTAATGCTTGCTGTAATGTCTGCCAGAATCTTGAAATAAATCTGCCATCCCTATCAGAGATAATAGAGATTGGTATTCCATGTCTGGAGACGACTTCCTTCAAATACAGTCGTGCTAACTTCTCCATCTTGTCATCTTCTCTTATTGGTAGGAAGTGTGCTGATTTGGTGAGACGATCAACTATTACCCAAATAGTATCAAAACCACTTGCAGTCCTTGGCAATTTAGTGATGAAATCCATGGTAATGTTTTCCCATTTCCATTCCGGGATTTCGGGTTGTTGAAGTAGACCTGATGGTTTCTGATGCTCAGCTTTGACCTTAGAACACGTCAAACATTCTCCTACGTATTTAGCAACATCGGCTTTCATACCCGGCCACCAAAAATGTTTCTTGAGATCTTTGTACATCTTCCCCGTTCCAGGATGTATTGAGTATCTGGTTTTATGAGCTTCTCTAAGTACCATTTCTCTCATATCTCCAAATTTTGGTACCCAAATCCTTTCAGCCCTATACCGGGTTCCGTCTTCCCGAATATTAAGATGCTTCTCCGATCCTTTGGGTATTTCATCCTTTAAATTTCCCTCTTTTAAAACTCCTTGTTGCGCCTCCTTTATTTGAGTAGTAATGTTATTATGAATCATTATATTCATAGATTTTACTCGAATGGGTTCTCTATCCTTCCTGCTCAAGGCATCGGCTACCACATTTGCCTTCCCCGGGTGGTAACGAATCTCAAAATCGTAATCATTCAATAATTCAATCCACCTACGCTGCCTCATATTCAGTTGTTTCTGATTAAATATGTGTTGAAGACTTTTGTGGTCGGTATATATAATACTTTTGACCCCATATAAGTAGTGCCTCCAAGTCTTTAATGCAAAAACAACCGCGCCTAATTCCAAATCATGCGTCGTATAATTTTGTTCGTGAATCTTCAATTGTCTAGACGCATAAGCAATCACCTTCGTTCGTTGCATTAATACACAACCGAGACCTTGCTTTGATGCGTCACAATAAATCACAAAATCATCATTCCCTTCAGGCAATGACAATATAGGTGCCGTAGTTAGCTTTTTCTTCAATAACTGAAACGCTTTCTCTTGTTCATCATTCCATTCAAATTTCTTCCCTTTATGCGTTAATGCAGTCAAGGGTTTTGCTATTCTGGAAAAGTCTTGGATGAACCTTCTGTAGTAACCAGCTAGTCCTAAAAACTGGCGTATGTGTTTCGGAGTTTTCGGGGTTTCCCACTTTTCAACAGTTTCTATCTTTGCCGGATCCACCTTAATACCTTCTTTGTTCACTATGTGACCGAGGAATTGAACTTCTTCCAACCAAAATGCACACTTTGAAAACTTAGCGTACAATTCTTCCTTCCTCAATACTTCTAACACCTTTCTCAAATGTTCACCGTGTTCTTGGTCATTCTTTGAGTAAATAAGTATGTCATCAATGAAAACAATGACAAACTTGTCAAGGTATGGTCCACACACTCGGTTCATAAGGTCCATGAACACAGCTGGTGCATTAGTTAAACCAAACGGCATGACCATAAACTCGTAATGACCGTAACGTGTTCTGAAAGCAGTCTTTGGAATATCATCTTCTTTCACCCGCATTTGATGATACCCGGAACGTAAGTCAATCTTTGAATAAACAGACGAGCCTTGTAGTTGATCAAATAAGTCGTCGATTCTCGGTAGTGGGTAGCGGTTCTTGATGGTAAGTTTGTTCAACTCTCGGTAGTCGATACACAACCTGAATGTACCATCTTTCTTCTTGACAAACAAAACAGGAGCTCCCCACGGTGATGTGCTTGGTCGAATGAAACCACGCTCTAAAAGTTCTTGTAATTGGCTTTGCAGTTCTTTCATCTCGCTGGGTGCGAGTCTGTAAGGAGCACGAGCTATTGGTGCAGCTCCTGGTACAAGATCTATTTGAAATTCAACGGATCGATGTGGGGGTAATCCCGGTAATTCTTTTGGAAATACATCGGGAAATTCTTTTGCAATGGGAACATCATTGATGCTCTTTTCTTCAGTTTGTACTTTCTCGACGTGTGCTAGAACAGCATAGCAACCTTTTCTTATTAGTTTTTGTGCCTTCAAATTACTAATAAGATGTAGCTTCGTGTTGCCCTTTTCTCCGTACACCATTAAGGGTTTTCCTTTTTCTCGTATAATGCGAATTGCATTTTTGTAACAAACGATCTCCGCTTTCACTTCTTTCAACCAGTCCATACCGATTATCACATCAAAACTCCCTAACTCTACTGGTATCAAATCAATCTTAAATGTTTCGCTAACCAGTTTAATTTCTCGATTCCGACATATATTATCTGCTGAAATTAATTTACCATTTGCTAATTCGAGTAAAAATTTACTATCCAATGGCGTCAATGGACAACTTAATTTAGCACAAAAATCTCTACTCATATAGCTTCTATCCGCACCCGAATCAAATAAAACGTAAGCAGATTTATTGTCAATAAGAAACGTACCCGTAACAAGCTCCGGGTCTTCCTGTGCCTCTACCGCATTAATATTGAAAACTCTTCCACGGCCTTGTCCATTCGTGTTCTCCTGGTTCGGGCAATTTCTAATAATGTGGCCTGGTTTTCCACATTTATAACAAACTACATTGGCACAACTTGCTCCGACACTACTTGCTCCGCCATTACTCGTTCCGACACCATTTGTTCCTTTCGTTCTATTAACCCCTGGTCCGTAGACCTCACACTTCGCCGCGCTATGACCATTTCTTTTACACTTGTTGCAAAATTTGGTGCAGAACCCCGAGTGATTCTTTTCACACCTTTGGCATAGTTGCTTCTGATTGTTGTTGTTGTTGCGGTTATTATTGTTGTTGGGATGATTGTTGTAGTTGCTGTTGTTGTTGTTGTTGTTGTTGTTGTTGTTGGGCCGTTTGTTGTAGTTGCGATTGATGTTGCGATTGTTGGGATAATTGTTGCGATTATTGTTGTAATTGCTGTTGTTGTTGTATTGGTGATTCTTATCACCGTTTTCCTCCCACTTTCTTTTGACTTGCTTCACATTGGCCTCTTCAGCAGTCTGTTCTTTAATTCTTTCTTCAATCTGGTTCACTAGTTTGTGAGCCATTCTACATGCCTGTTGTATGGAGGCGGGCTCGTGTGAACTTATATCTTCTTGGATTCTTTCCGGTAATCCTTTCACAAACGCGTCGATCTTCTCTTCCTCATCTTCGAATGCTCCCGGACACAATAGGCACAATTCTGTGAATCGTCTTTCGTACGTGGTAATATCAAATCCTTGGGTTCGTAACCCTCTAAGTTCTGTCTTGAGCTTATTGACCTCGGTTCTGGGACGGTACTTCTCGTTCATCAAGTGCTTGAATGCTGACCACGGTAGTGCGTACGCATCATCTTGTCCCACTTGCTCTAGATAGGTATTCCACCATGTTAACGCAGAACCTGTGAAGGTATGCGTAGCGTACTTCACTTTGTCCTCTTCAGTACACTTACTTATGGCAAACACCGATTCAACCTTCTCGGTCCACCGTTTCAATCCGATCGGTCCTTCGGTTCCATCAAATTCCAAAGGTTTGCAGGCAGTGAATTCTTTGTAGGTGCATCCTACACGATTTCCTGTACTGCTAGATCCAAGGTTATTGTTGGTATGTAGCGCAGCCTGTACTGCGGCTATGTTTGAAGCTAGAAAAGTACGGAATTCCTCTTCATTCATATTCACGGTGTGTCGAGTAGTCGGTGCCATTTCCTTCAAAATAGTTAAATGGAACAAGTTAATCATACAGAATATTAAGAGTAGTTAATAGTATTTCGTAGCATAATATGAACTCATTTATAAAAGCTTTTTCTTCATATTAGCGTTTTATAAGTTTAAATTCGGGTAGTACCTACCCGTTAAGTTCATACTTAGTAGCTAATATACAATTCAACTACTACAATTCTATATGAAAAACTGATTGTAATAATATTTCGCGTTCAAACTTTTATACAATATTTTACAAACTTACAATACCGCTTATTTTACATAAAGCATGAAATATATCACACAATAACTTTGATACAAGATAGTTGTGAAGACAATTCTAGCTAGTACACAAGTCGTTCGGCAAAGGCAATAAAGACACGTAATTCATACGTCCAGAAACAAGTCATGCATTCTGGTTTTACTAGGACTACTTCCCATCCTTGGTCTTGTGCAACATAACCGTTATGGCCGTTGATAAGACAGCGTGTTGTAACGTCATCAAAGGGACGAGGGTTACGTAATGTCCAACAGTCCCGTAATAATCTAAAAACCTCATTTCTTACCCCAATTACCGACTCCGTCACTTGTGGAAACGTTTTGTTTAATAGTTGTAGCCCGATGTTCTTGTTCTCACTTTGGTGAGAAGCGAACATTACTAATCCGTAAGCATAACATGCTTCTTTATGTTGCATGTTAGCCGCTTTTTCTAAATCACGAAGTCCAATATTCGGATATATTGAGTCAAAATAATTTCTTAACCCGTTGCGTAAAATAGCATTTGGGTTCCCCGCAATATATGCGTCAAAGTAAACACATCGTAACTTATGGGTTTCCCAATGTGATATCCCCCATCTTTCAAACGAAAGTCTCTTATAAACCAAGACATTCTTGGAACGTTCTTCGAATGTCTTACAAACTGATCTCGCCTTAAATAGTTGTGCCGAAGAATTCTGGCCGACTCTAGACAAGATTTCATCAATCATGTCTCCGGGTAGGTCTCTTAAAATATTGGGTTGTCTATCCATTTTGTGTTTTTAAACTGTAAAATAGACAAGAGTTAGATTCATAAAAAAAATACTTATTAATACAAGCAATTTTTACATATATCATAAAGCATAAGAACACTATATTCCATATATTACACCACACGAATACAACTATCTTATTCCGACTCGCTCGTTTCTTCTTCTTCGGTTTTGGTTCGTTTTGCCAAGTTTCTAGGGATATATGATGTTCCCTTAATACGAGCCGTCGTTGTCCACATTGGTTTAGAAAAACCTGGTGGTTTAGAGGTTCCCGGGTCATTGTTACAACTTAAGGACTTCGGGGGTTGACGATACATATAAAGTTCATCGGGGTTGGAATTAGATTTCTCTATTTTTATGCCCTTTCCCTTATTATTTTCTTTTGCCTTTTTAAATTCAGTTGGGGTAATTTCTATAACATCATCGGAATTCTCGTCGAAATCCGATTCATCGGAGAATTGGTAATCCTCCCAATATTTTGCTTCCTTGGCGGAAACACCATTGACCATAATTAACTTTGGTCGGTTGGTTGAGGATTTTCTTTTACTTAACCGTTTTATTATTTCCCCCACCGGTTCTATTTCTTCATCCGGTTCCGATTCTTCTTCCGGTTCCGATTCTTCTTCCGGTTCCGACTCTTCTTCCGGTTCCTCTTCGGGAACTTGTGAATCAGTCCACAAATCATTCCAATTTACATTTGACTCTTCATTATTATTAGGTGAGTCAATGGGACTTGTTCTAGAGGTAGACATCTATCACATAATATTAAACACGTTAAGAGATTAATATATCACATAATATTCATATGTTAAAAATATATAGTTTCCAACAAAAATGTTAAGCAATCATTTTTAAAGAAAACACGGTCGAAGTCCAGACTCACTAATGCATCCTAACAAACTCGATAAGACACACTAATGCAAATTTTCTGGTTCTCTAAGACCAACGCTCGGATACCAACTGAAATGTCCCGTTCTTATTGATTAAAAACGTTCCATATTAATTGATTTCGTTGCGAGGTTTTGACCTCTATATGAGACGTTTTTCAAAGACTGCATTCATTTTTAAACAAACCATAACCTTTATTTCATCAATAAAGGTTTAAAAAGCTTTACGTAGATTATCAAATAATGATAATCTAAAATATCCTGTTTACACACGACCATTACATAATGGTTTACAATACAAATATGTTACAACAAAATAAGTTTCTTGAATGCAGTTTTTACACAATATCATACAAGCATGGACTCCAAATCTTGTCCTTATTTAAGTATGAGACAGCGGAAGCTCTTAATAATCACCTGAGAATAAACATGCTTAAAACGTCAACAAAAATGTTGGTGAGTTATAGGTTTAACCTATATATATCAAATCGTAACAATAGACCACAAGATTTCATATTTCAATACACATCCCATACATAGAGATAAAAATCATTCATATGGTGAACACCTGGTAACCGACAATAACAAGATGCATATATAAGAATATCCCCATCATTCCGGGACACCCTTCGGATATGATATAAATTTCGAAGTACTAAAGCATCCGGTACTTTGGATGGGGTTTGTTAGGCCCAATAGATCTATCTTTAGGATTCGCGTCAATTAGGGTGTCTGTTCCCTAATTCTTAGATTACCAGACTTAATAAAAAGGGGCATATTCGATTTCGATAATTCAACCATAGAATGTAGTTTCACGTACTTGTGTCTATTTTGTAAATCATTTATAAAACCTGCATGTATTCTCATCCCAAAAATATTAGATTTTAAAAATGGGACTATAACTCACTTTCACAGATTTTTACTTCGTCGGGAAGTAAGACTTGGCCACTGGTTGATTCACGAACCTATAACAATATATACATATATATCAAAGTATGTTCAAAATATATTTACAACACTTTTAATATATTTTGATGTTTGAAGTTTATTAAGTCAGCTGTCCTCGTTAGTAACCTACAACTAGTTGTCCACAGTTAGATGTACAGAAATAAATCGATAAATATTATCTTGAATCAATCCACGACCCAGTGTATACGTATCTCAGTATTGATCACAACTCAAACTATATATATTTTGGAATCAACCTCAACCCTGTATAGCTAACTCCAACATTCACATATAGAGTGTCTATGGTTGTTCCGAAATATATATAGATGTGTCGACATGATAGATCGAAACATTGTATACGTGTCTATGGTATCTCAAGATTACATAATATATAATACAAGTTGATTAAGTTATGGTTGGAATAGATTTGTTACCAATTTTCACGTAGCTAAAATGAGAAAAATTATCCAATCTTGTTTTACCCATAACTTCTTCATTTTAAATCCGTTTTGAGTGAATCAAATTGCTATGGTTTCATATTGAACTCTATTTTATGAATCTAAACAAAAAAAGTATAGGTTTCTAGTCGGAAAAATAAGTTACAAGTCGTTTTTGTAAAGGTAGTCATTTCAGTCGAAAGAACGACGTCTAGATGACCATTTTAGAAAACATACTTCCACTTTGAGTTTAACCATAATTTTTGGATATAGTTTCATGTTCATAATAAAAATCATTTTCTCAGAATAACAACTTTTAAATCAAAGTTTATCATAGTTTTTAATTAACTAACCCAAAACAGCCCGCGGTGTTACTACGACGGCGTAAATCCGGTTTTACGGTGTTTTTCTTGTTTCCAGGTTTTAAATCATTAAATTAGCATATCATATAGATATAGAACATGTGTTTAGTTGGTTTTAAAAGTCAAGTTAGAAGGATTAACTTTTGTTTGCGAACAAGTTTAGAATTAACTAAACTATGTTCTAGTGATTACAAGTTTAAACCTTCGAATAAGATAGCTTTATATGTATGAATCGAATGATGTTATGAACATCATTACTACCTTAAGTTCCTTGGATGAACCTACTAGAAAAGAGAAAAATGGATCTAGCTTCAATGGATCCTTGGATGGCTCAAAGTTCTTGAAGCAAAATCATGACACGAAAACAAGTTCAAGTAAGATCATCACTTGAAATAAGATTGTTATAGTTATAGAAATTGAACCAAAGTTTGAATATGATTATTACCTTGTATTAGAATGATAACCTACTGTAAGAAACAAAGATTTCTTGAGGTTGGATGATCACCTTACAAGATTGGAAGTGAGCTAGCAAACTTGAAAGTATTCTTGATTTTATGAAACTAGAACTTTTGGAATTTATGAAGAACACTTAGAACTTGAAGATAGAACTTGAGAGAGTTCAATTAGATGAAGAAAATTGAAGAATGAAAGTGTTTGTAGGTGTTTTTGGTCGTTGGTGTATGGATTAGATATAAAGGATATGTAATTTTGTTTTCATGTAAATAAGTCATGAATGATTACTCATATTTTTGTAATCTTATGAGATATTTCATGCTAGTTGCCAAATGATGGTTCCCACATGTGTTAGGTGACTCACATGGGCTGCTAAGAGCTGATCATTGGAGTGTATATACCAATAGTACATACATCTAAAAGCTGTGTATTGTACGAGTACGAATACGGGTGCATACGAGTAGAATTGTTGATGAAACTGAACGAGAATGTAATTGTAAGCATTTTTGTTAAGTATAAGTATTTTGATAAGTGTATTGAAGTCTTTCAAAAGTGTATAAATACATATTAAAACACTACATGTATATACATTTTAACTGAGTCGTTAAGTCATCGTTAGTCGTTACATGTAAGTGTTGTTTTGAAACCTTTAGGTTAACAATCTTGTTAAATGTTGTTAACCCAATGTTTATAATATCAAAAGAGATTTTAAATTATTATATTATCATGATATTATGATGTACGAATATCTCTTAATATGATATATATACATTAAATGTCGTTACAACGATAAACGTTACATATATGTCTCGTTTCAAAATCATTAAGTTAGTAGTCTTATTTTTACATATGTAGTTCATTGTTAATATAATTAATGATATGTTTACTTATCATAATATCATGTTAACTATATATATAACCATATATATGTCATCATATAGTTTTTTACAAGTTTTAACGTTCGTGAATCACCGGTCAACTTGGGTGGTCAATTGTCTATATGAAACCTATTTCAATTAATCAAGTCTTAACAAGTTTGATTGCTTAACATGTTGGAAACATTTAATCATGTAAACATCAATCTCAATTAATATATATAA
Source organism: Rutidosis leptorrhynchoides (assembly GCF_046630445.1). NCBI lineage: Eukaryota > Viridiplantae > Streptophyta > Magnoliopsida > Asterales > Asteraceae > Rutidosis > Rutidosis leptorrhynchoides. Next base: position 317,883,662 of record NC_092334.1, read on the forward strand.
ACATGGAAAAGTTCGGGTCACTACATGCGCCTCCTTTATTTGAGTAGTAATGTTATTATGAATCATTATATTCATAGATTTTACTCGAATGGGTTCTCTGTCCTTCCTGCTCAAGGCATCGGCTACCACATTTGCCTTCCCCGGGTGGTAACGAATCTCAAAGTCGTAATCATTCAATAATTCAATCCACCTACGCTGCCTCATATTCAGTTGTTTCTGATTAAATATGTGTTGAAGACTTTTGTGGTCGGTATATATAATACTTTTGACCCCATATAAGTAGTGCCTCCAAGTCTTTAATGCAAAAACAACCGCGCCTAATTCCAAATCATGCGTCGTATAATTTTGTTCGTGAATCTTCAATTGTCTAGACGCATAAGCAATCACCTTCGTTCGTTGCATTAATACACAACCGAGACCTTGCTTTGATGCATCACAATAAATCACAAAATCATCATTCCCTTCAGGCAATGACAATATAGGTGCCGTAGTTAGCTTTTTCTTCAATAACTGAAACGATTTCTCTTGTTCATCATTCCATTCAAATTTCTTCCCTTTATGCGTTAATGCAGTCAAGGGTTTTGCTATTCTGGAAAAGTCTTGGATGAACCTTCTGTAGTAACCAGCTAGTCCTAAAAACTGGCGTATGTGTTTCGGAGTTTTCGGGGTTTCCCACTTTTCAACAGTTTCTATCTTTGCCGGATCCACCTTAATACCTTCTTTGTTCACTATGTGACCGAGGAATTGAACTTCTTCCAACCAAAATGCACACTTTGAAAACTTAGCGTACAATTCTTCCTTCCTCAATACTTCTAACACCTTTCTCAAATGTTCACCGTGTTCTTGGTCATTCTTTGAGTAAATAAGTATGTCATCAATGAAAACAATGACAAACTTGTCAAGGTATGGTCCACACACTCGGTTCATAAGGTCCATGAACACAGCTGGTGCATTAGTTAAACCAAACGGCATGACCATAAACTCGTAATGACCGTAACGTGTTCTGAAAGCAGTCTTTGGAATATCATCTTCTTTCACCCGCATTTGATGATACCCGGAACGTAAGTCAATCTTTGAATAAACAGACGAGCCTTGTAGTTGATCAAATAAGTCATCGATTCTCGGTAGTGGGTAGCGGTTCTTGATGGTAAGTTTGTTCAACTCTCGGTAGTCGATACACAACCTGAATGTACCATCTTTCTTCTTGACAAACAAAACAGGAGCTCCCCATGGTGATGTGCTTGGTCTAATGAAACCACGCTCGAAAAGTTCTTGTAATTGGCTTTGTAGTTCTTTCATCTCGCTGGGTGCGAGTATGTAAGGAGCACGAGCTATTGGTGCAGCTCCTGGTACAAGATCTATTTGAAATTCAACGGATCGATGTGGGGGTAATCCCGGTAATTCTTTCGGAAATACATCAGGAAATTCTTTTGCGACGGGAACATCATTGATGCTCTTTTCTTCAGTTTGTACTTTCTCGACGTGTGCTAGAACAGCATAGCAACCTTTTCTTATTAGTTTTTGTGCCTTCAAATTACTAATAAGATGTAGCTTCGTGTTGCCTTTTTCTCCGTACACCATTAAGGGTTTTCCTTTTTCTCGTATAATGCGAATTGCATTTTTGTAACAAACGATCTCCGCTTTCACTTCTTTCAACCAGTCCATACCGATTATCACATCAAAACTCCCTAACTCTACTGGTATCAAATCAATCTTAAATGTTTCGCTAACCAGTTTAATTTCTCGATTCCGACATATATTATCTGCTGAAATTAATTTACCATTTGCTAATTCGAGTAAAAATTTACTATCCAAAGGCGTCAATGGACAACTTAATTTAGCACAAAAATCTCTACTCATATAGCTTCTATCCGCACCCGAATCAAATAAAACGTAAGCAGATTTATTGTCAATAAGAAACGTACCCGTAACATGCTCCGGGTCTTCCTGTGCCTCTGCCGCATTAATATTGAAAACTCTTCCACGGCCTTGTCCATTCGTGTTCTCCTGGTTCGGGCAATTTCTAATAATGTGGCCCGGTTTTCCACATTTATAACAAACTACATTGGCATAACTTGCTCCGACACTACTTGCTCCGCCATTACTCGTTCCGACACCATTTGTTCCTTTCGTTCTATTAACCCCTAGTCCGTAGACCTCACACTTCGCCGCGCTATGACCATTTCTTTTACACTTGTTGCAAAATTTGGTACAGAACCCCGAGTGATTCTTTTCACACCTTTGGCATAGCTGCTTCTGATTGTTGTTGTTGTTGCGGTTATTATTGTTGTTGGGATGATTGTTGTAGTTGCTGTTGTTGTTGTTGTTGTTGTTGGGCCGTTTGTTGTAGTTGCGATTGATGTTGCGATTGTTGGGATAATTGTTGCGATTATTGTTGTAATTGCTGTTGTTGTTGTATTGGTGATTCTTATCACCGTTTTCCTCCCACTTTCTTTTGACTTGCTTCACATTGGCCTCTTCAGCAGTCTGTTCTTTAATTCTTTCTTCAATTTGGTTCACGAGTTTGTGATCCATTCTACATGCCTGTTGTATGGAGGCGGGCTCGTGTGAACTTATATCTTCTTGGATTCTTTCCGATAATCCTTTCACAAACGCGTCGATCTTCTCTTCCTCATCTTCGAATGCTCCCGGACACAATGGGCACAATTCTGTGAATCGTCTTTCGTACGTGGTAATATCAAATCCTTGGGTTCGTAACCCTCTAAGTTCTGTCTTGAGCTTATTGACCTCGGTTCTGGGACGGTACTTCTCGTTCATCAAGTGCTTGAATGCTGACCACGGTAGTGCGTACGCATCGTCTTGTCCCACTTGCTCTAGATAGGTATTCCACCATGTTAACGCAGAACCTGTGAAGGTATGCGTAGCGTACTTTACTTTGTCCTCTTCAGTACACTTACTTATGGCAAACACCGATTCGACCTTCTCGGTCCACCGTTTCAATCCGATCGGTCCTTCGGTTCCATCAAATTCCAAAGGTTTGCAGGCAGTGAATTCTTTGTAGGTGCATCCTACACGATTTCCTGTACTGCTAGATCCAAGGTTATTGTTGGTATGTAGCGCAGCCTGTACTGTGGCTATGTTTGAAGCTAGAAAAGTACGGAATTCCTCTTCATTCATATTCACGGTGTGTCGAGTAGTCGGTGCCATTTCCTTCAAAATAGTTAAATGGAACAAGTTAATCATACAGAATATTAAGAGTAGTTAATAGTATTTCGTAGCATAATATGAACTCATTTATAAAAGCTTTTTCTTCATATTAGCGTTTTATAAGTTTAAATTCAGGTAGTACCTACCCGTTAAGTTCATACTTAGTAGCTAATATACAATTCAACTACTACAATTCTATATAAAAAACTGATTATAATAATATTTCGCGTTCAAACTTTTACACAATATTTTACAAACTTACAATACCGCTTATTTTACATATAGCATGAAATATAGCACACAATAAATTTGATACAAGATGGTTGTGAAGATAATTCTAGCTAGTACACAAGTCGTTCAGCAAAGGCAATAAAGACACGTAATTCATACGTCCAGAAACAAGTCATGCATTCCGGTTTTACTAGGACTACTTCCCATCCTTGGTCTTGTGGAACATAACCGTTATGGCCGTTGATAAGACAGCGTGTTGTAACGTCGTCAAAGGGACGAGGGTTACGTAATGTCCAACAGTCCCGTAACAATCTAAAAACCTCATTTCTTACCCCAATTACCGACTCCGTCACTTGTGGGAACGTTTTGTTTAATAGTTGTAGCCCGATGTTCTTGTTCTCACTTTGGTGAGAAGCGAACATTACTAATCCGTAAGCATAACATGCTTCTTTATGTTGCATGTTAGCCACTTTTTCTAAATCACGAAGTCCAATATTCGGATATATTGAGTCAAAATTATTTCTTAACCCATTGCGTAAAATAGCATTTGGGTTCCCCGCAATATATGCGTCAAAGTAAACACATCGTAACTTATGGATTTCCCAATGTGATATCCCCCATCTTCCGAACGAAAGCCTTTTATAAACCAAGGCATTCTTGGAACGTTCTTCGAATGTCTTACAAACTGATCTCGCCTTAAATAGTTGTGCCGAAGAATTCTGACCGACTCTAGACAAGATTTCATCAATCATGTCTCCGGGTAGGTCTCTTAAAATATTGGGTTGTCTATCCATTTTGTGTTTTTATACTGTAAAATAGACAAGAGTTAGATTCATAAAAAAAAATACTTATTAATACAAGCAATTTTTACATATATCATAAAGCATACGCACACTATATTACATATATTACACCACACGAATACAACTATCTTATTCCGACTCGCTTGTTTCTTCTTCTTCTTCGGTTTTGGTTCGTTTTGCCAAGTTTCTAGGGATATATGATGTTCCCCTAATACGAGCCGTCGTGATCCACATTGGTTTAGAAAAACCTGGTGGTTTAGAGGTTCCCGGGTCATTGTTACAACTTAAGGACTTCGGGGGTTGACGATACATATAAAGTTCATCGGGGTTGGAATTAGATTTCTCTATTTTTATGCCCTTTCCCTTATTATTTTCTTTTGCCTTTTTAAATTCAGTTGGGGTAATTTCTATAACATCATCGGAATTCTCGTCGGAATCCGATTCATCGGAGAATTGGTAATCCTCCCAATATTTTGCTTCCTTGGCGGAAACACCATTGACCATAATTAACCTTGGTCGGTTGGTTGAGGATTTTCTTTTACTTAACCGTTTTATTATTTCCCCCACCGATTCTATTTCTTCATCCGGTTCCGATTCTTCTTCCGGTTCCGATTCTTCTTCCGGTTCTGACTCTTCTTCCGGTTCCTCTTCGGGAACTTGTGAATCAGTCCACGAATCATTCCAATTTACATTTGACTCTTCATTATTATTAGGTGAGTCAATGGGACTTGTTCTAGAGGTAGACATCTATCACATAATATCAAACGCGTTAAGAGATTAATATATCACATAATATTCACATGTTAAAAATATATAGTTTCCAACAAAATTTGTTAAGCAATCATTTTTTTCAAGTAAACACGGTCGAAGTCCAGACTCACTAATGCATCCTAACAATCTCGATAAGACACACTAATGCAAAATTCTGGTTCTCTAAGACCAACGCTCTGATACCAACTGAAATGTCCCGTTCTTATTGATTAAAAACGTTCCATATTAATTGATTTCGTTGCGAGGTTTTGACCTCTATATGAGACGTTTTTCAAAGACTGCATTCATTTTTAAAACAAACCATAACCTTTATTTCATAAATAAAGGTTTAAAAAGCTTTACGTAGATTATCAAATAATGATAATCTAAAATATCCTGTTTACACACGACCATTACATAATGGTTTACAATACAAATATGTTACATCGAAATCAGTTTCTTGAATGCAGTTTTTACACAATATCATACAAACATGGACTCCAAATCTTGTCCTTATTTTAGTATGCAACAGCGGAAGCTCTTAATATTCACCTGAGAATAAACATGCTTTAAACGTCAACAAAAATGTTGGTGAGTTATAGGTTTAACCTATATATATCAAATCGTAACAATAGACCACAAGATTTCATATTTCAATACACATCCCATACATAGAGATAAAAATCATTCATATGGTGAACACCTGGTAACCGACATTAACAAGATGCATATATAAGAATATCCCCATCATTCCGGGACACCCTTCGGATATGATATAAATTTCGAAGTACTAAAGCATCCGGTACTTTGGATGGGGTTTGTTAGGCCCAATAGATCTATCTTTAGGATTCGCGTCAATTAGGGTGTCTGTTCCCTAATTCTTAGATTACCAGACTTAATAAAAAGGGGCATATTCGATTTCGATAATTCAACCATAGAATGTAGTTTCACGTACTTGTGTCTATTTTGTAAATCATTTATAAAACCTGCATGTATTCTCATCCCAAAAATATTAGATTTTAAAAGTGGGACTATAACTCACTTTCACAGATTTTTACTTCGTCGGGAAGTAAGACTTGGCCACTGGTTGATTCACGAACCTATAACAATATATACATATATATATCAAAGTATGTTCAAAATATATTTACAACATTTTTAATATATTTTGATGTTTTAAGTTTATTAAGTCAGCTGTCCTCGTTAGTAACCTACAACTAGTTGTCCACAGTTAGATGTACAGAAATAAATCGATAAATATTATCTTGAATCAATCCACGACCCAGTGTATACATATCTCAGTATTGATCACAACTCAAACTATATATATTTTGGAATCAACCTCAACCCTGTATAGCTAACTCCAACATTCACATATAGAGTGTCTATGGTTGTTCCGAAATATATATAGATGTGTCGACATGATAGGTCGAAACATTGTATATGTGTCTATGGTATCTCAAGATTACATAATATACAATACAAGTTGATTAAGTTATGGTTGGAATAGATTTGTTACCAATTTTCACGTAGCTAAAATGAGAAAAATTATCCAATCTTGTTTTACCCATAACTTCTTCATTTTAAATCCGTTTTGAGTGAATCAAATTGCTATGGTTTCATATTGAACTCTATTTTATGAATCTAAACAGAAAAAGTATAGGTTTATAGTCGGAAAAATAAGTTACAAGTCGTTTTTGTAAAGGTAGTCATTTCAGTCGAAAGAACGACGTCTAGATGACCATTTTAGAAAACATACTTCCACTTTGAGTTTAACCATAATTTTTGGATATAGTTTCATGTTCATAATAAAAATCATTTTCTCAGAATAAAAACTTTTAAATCAAAGTTTATCATAGTTTTTAATTAACTAACCCAAAACAGCCCGCGGTGTTACTACGACGGCGTAAATCCGGTTTTACGGTGTTTTTCGTGTTTCCAGGTTTTAAATCATTAAGTTAGCATATCATATAGATATAGAACATGTGTTTAGTTGATTTTAAAAGTCAAGTTAGAAGGATTAACTTTTGTTTGCGAACAAGTTTAGAATTAACTAAACTATGTTCTAGTGATTACAAGTTTAAACCTTCGAATAAGATAGCTTTATATGTATGAATCGAATGATGTTATGAACATCATTACTACCTTAAGTTCCTTGGATAAACCTACTGGAAAATATAAAAATGGATCTAGCTTCAATGGATCCTTGGATGGCTCGAAGTTCTTGAAGCAGAATCATGACACGAAAACAAGTTCAAGTAAGATCATCACTTGAAATAAGATTGTTATAGTTATAGAAATTGAACCAAAGTTTGAATATGATTATTACCTTGTATTAGAATTATAACCTACTGTAAGAAACAAAGATTTCTTGAGGTTGGATGATCACCTTACAAGATTGGAAGTGAGCTAGCAAACTTGAAAGTATTCTTGATTTTATGAAACTAGAACTTTTGGAATTTATGAAGAACACTTAGAACTTGAAGATAGAACTTGAGAGAGATCAATTAGATGAAGAAAATTGAAGAATGAAAGTGTTTGTAGGTGTTTTTGGTCATTGGTGTATGGATTAGATATAAAGGATATGTAATTTTGTTTTCATGTAAATAAGTCATGAATGATTACTCATATTTTTGTAATTTTATGAGATATTTCATGCTAGTTGCCAAATTATGGTTCCCACATGTGTTAGGTGACTCACATGGGCTGCTAAGAGCTGATAATTGGAGTGTATATACCAATAGTACATACATCTAAAAGCTGTGTATTGTACGAGTACGAATACGGGTGCATACGAGTAGAATTGTTGATGAAACTGAACGAGGATGTAATTGTAAGCATTTTTGTTAAGTAGAAGTATTTTGATAAGTGTATTGAAGTCTTTCAAAAGTGTATAAATACATATTAAAACAGTACATGTATATACATTTTAACTGAGTCGTTAAGTCATCGTTAGTCGTTACATGTAAGTGTTGTTTTGAAACCTTTAGGTTAACGATCTTGTTAAATGTTGTTAACCCAATGTTTATAATATCAAATGAGATTTTAAATTATTATATTATCATGTATGAATATCTCTTAATATGATATATATACATTAAATGTCTTTACAACGATAATCGTTACATATATGTCTCGTTTAAAAATCATTAAGTTAGTAGTCTTGTTTTTACATATGTAGTTCATTGTTAATATACTTAATGATATGTTTACTTATCATAGTATCATGTTAACTATATATATATATCCATATATATGTCATCATATAGTTTTTACAAGTTTTAACGTTCGTGAATCACCGGTCAACTTGGGTGGTCAATTGTCTATATGAAACATATTTCAATTAATCAAGTCTTAACAAGTTTGATTGCTTAACATGTTGGAAACATTTAATCATGTAAATATCAATCTCAATTAATATATATAAACATGGAAAAGTTCGGGTCACTACAATCGGCCCAACAAAGAGGTGAACGACATTTGCAGCCATATAATGCTTCGAATGGTGCGGCGTTAATACTCGCGTGATAACTATTGTTTTAGGAGAATTCGGCGAGAGGCAGCTTTTCCGAAATCGATAACGCAAGCTCGTAGCATGTCTTCTAAGGTTTGAATTGTGCGTTCGCTTTGCCCGTCGGTTTGTGGATGGTATGCGGTGCTCATGTCTAATCGTGTTCCCAACGCTTCTTGTAAAGTACGCCAAAATCTAGAAACAAAACGGCCATCTCGGTTGGAAATAATCCATAATGGTACACCGTGATGGGCTACGATCTCTTTAATGTAAAGTTGTGCAAGTTTCTCCATTTTTTCGATTTCCTTCATGGCAAGGAAGTGGGCGGATTTGGTGATACGGTCTACAATAACCCAAATAGTATCATAACCGCTCACCATTCTTGGTAGTTTTGTGATAAAATCCATCGTTATTCTCTCCCACTTCCATTGTGGGATTTCGGGTTGTTGAAGTAGTCTGGATGGTCTTTGGTGTTCGACTTTGACTTTGGAGCAAGTTAGGCACTTTTCAACATTAGTAGCAACGTCCCTTTTAATGTTCGGCCACCAATATTGTTCCTTGAGGTCGTGGTACATCTTATTGGCACCGGGGTGAATCGAATACCTTGACTTATGGGCTTCGTCTAGAATAAGGCTTCGCAAGTCCCCATAACTAGGCACCCAAATTCTTCTTGCATAATATCGGAGTCCGATCTCCTTAATTTCGAATCGAGAGGTGAGGACGTTCAAGCGTTCGAGAGAGGCACCACTCTTTCTTTTCGACTTAAGGCATCGACTACTACATTTGCCTTCCCGAGATGGTAACGAAGTTCACAATCGTAATCGTTCAAAGTTTCAATCCACCGTCGTTGTCTCATGTTTAGTTGGTTTTGATCGAAGATGTGTTGAAGGCTTTTATGATCGGTGAAGATGGTACTTTTGGTCCCATAAAGATAATGTCTCCACATTTTGAGTGCAAAGACAACGGTTCTGAGTTCGAGATCATGTGTTGTGTAGTTTCGTTCATGAATTTTTAGTTGTCGAGAGGCATAAGCAATGACTTTCTTTCATTGCATCAATACACACTCAAAACCATGTTTCGAGGCATCGCAATATACAACAAAATCATCATTGCCTTTGAGAAGTGACAATATAGGAGCGGTGGTTAGCTTTGTCTTCAAGATTTGAAAAGCAGACTCTTGTTCGGTTGCCCAAATGAATTTCTTTCCCTTGTGAGTTAATGTGGTTAGAGGACGAGCAACCAAAGAGAAGTCCTTGATGAATCTACGATAGTATCCGGCGAGACCCAAGAATTGACAAATGTGAGTAGGATTTGTAGGGGTTTCCCATTTGCTAATGGCTTCGATTTTTGCGGGATCGACCTTAATGCCTTGGTCGCTTACGACGTGATCGAGAAATTGAACTTCCTTCAACCAAAATTTACACGTGGAGAATTTGGCATAGAGTCGTTCTTGTCTCAAGAGTTCGAGCACAAGTCGAAGGTGTTGTTCATGCTCTTCTTCACTTTTAGAATAGACCAAGATATCATCGATGAATACAATAACAAATTTGTCGAGATACGGTTTGCACACGCGGATCATAAGATCCATGAACACCGCTGGTGCATTAGTTAGACCAAATGGCATGACAAGGAATTCGTAACTACCATAGCGAGTCCGAAAAGCGGTTTTGGAGACATCTTCTCCTTTAACCCTTAGTTGATGATAACCTGAGCGGAGATCGATTTTTGAATATACACAAGACCCTTGTAGTTGATCAAAGAGGTCGTCGATGCGCGGAAGAGGATATCGGTTCTTAACCGTAAATTTGTTTAGTTCACAATAATCGATGCACATTCGTAGGGATCCGTCTTTCTTCTTAACGAATAAAATCGGAGCACCCCATGGTGAATGGCTAGGTTGGATAAAACCACGGTCAAGTAGTTCTTGGATTTGACTTTGCAATTTTTGCATTTTGGATGGAGAAAGTCTATACGGTGCATGTGCTACAGGTGCGGCTCCCGGAATAAGATCAATTTGAAATTCTACCGGTCAATGAGGTGGAAGGCCCGAAAATTCGTCGGGAAAAACATCGAAAAAGTCACTAATAATTGGCACATCATCGGTATGCCTCTCATCAATCTCGACTTTCTTAACATGGGCTAGAATCAGGAAACAATCTTTACGAAGGTATTTTTCAACTTTAAGGCATGAGACGAGGTTGAGTCCAGTCCAACTCTTATCGGCATAGACAATCAAGGGTTCACCATTCTCGATATGAATTTGAATCGCTTTAAGATCGCAAAGGATGTGAGATTTCGTTTTGGGTAACCAATCCATACCAATGATTACATCGAAGCTCCCTAGTTCTATAGGTATCAAGTCAATTTCAAACTCTTTACCCATTAAGTTTAACATACACCCCCGATAAAATTTGTCGGCACTCAATAGTTTCTTGTTGGCCACTTCAATGGTATAAGTAGTATCTAGTAGAAGTGGTGGTGTGCTAAAATAATGAGTCAAAGTCTTGGATACAAAACTCTTATCGGCACCCGAATCGAATAAGCAAGAGACATAAGAATTGTTGAGAAGAAACGTACCCGTGACTAGATCATTGTCATCTCGGGCTTCCTCGGTGTTAATGTTGAAAGCTTGGCCGTGTGCATTGGGGTTAGCTTTCTTCTTTGGGCATGCATTTCTATAATGCCCCGTTTGGCCACATTCGTAACAAGTGACCGTCTTTGGTGCATTGGATCCCTTTCGAGCAACGGGGGCGGCACTTTTACAATCGTTGGCCTTATGGCCACTTCCTTGGAACCGGTGGCAAATTAGCTTGCCACATTCACTAAAGTGATGCTTGTGGCATTTGTTGCAAAGAGGTAGGTTTCCGGCATAACCCTTCTTGCCATCGGAGGTGAAAGGCTTCTTGGCGAAGTTGTTGTTATTGCTTGATTGGGGGGCTTCCAACTTTCTTTTGTTGCCACCGAATTTATCCTCGGCCTTAGGTGCCGGTACTATGATTTTGTCCACCGTTTCTATTAATTGGCAGGCCATCCTTAAAGCGTCTTGTAGGTTAGCGGGTTTGGATGACATTACCCCGTGTTTGATGCTCTTAGGAAGGCCATCCATGTAAAGTTCAACTCGTAGAGGCTCAGGATTTACAAGGTTTGGACACATTAGAGCTAGCTTGGCAAACCGTTGATTATAAGCGTTGAGTTCATTTCCGACCGCTTTCAAACCTCTTAGCTCGCTTTCGAGCCTTCGAGTCTCTTCGCGGGGAAAGTATTCGGTGATCATCTTTTCTATAAAATTCGGCCAAGAGAGAGCGTGGGCTTCATCGGTACCCACCGATTGTACATACGTGTTCCACCACGTGAGAGCGATATTGGCAAAAGTGTGGGTGAAGTATTTGACCTTGTCTTGGTCCCGGCAACCGCTTATGCTAAAAACGGCTTACGTTTGCTCGAACTATCGAGTGAGAGCAACCGGTCCTCCGGTCCCTTCGAAAGTGTGAGGTTTGCACTCCATGAAAGCTTTGTAGGAGCATCCCTCTTTTGAGTTACCGGCTCCATTGTTGTTGTTTTTGTGGTTGTTGTTATTGTTTTTATTGTTAGATGATTGACTGGCCATGGCCGCATCTACGCCGGTGGCTATCTTTCGTTGAAGAGCTTGTTCGGGAGTTTCATTGCGTGGGACTCGGCGAGGAGGCATTGTTCCTTCAAGAAACAAGAATATCGTTGATTAGTATTTTCAATAATACTAATCGTGATATGAATAAAGATAGAAAATTTTCCATGACTCGCCCTAAATTCTTTATGTTATAATGTCGAAACTTCCATATGAGTCACCGTAATATAATCCCGGAAATTATATTACCCTAATTCATATGTGCATTCGACATTACCTCATAAAGTAAAGGTGGCGTGTCAATCAAATTAAACTACATGAGATTAAGATGAAATAAGAGTTAGATACGAATAGAAGAGTTCGAGTATAAATGCACAAGTAGTCAAGTAATTCGTACTTCAAGTCTATATGCCGGTTGTAGTCTAGACTCACTAATGTACCCTATGACTCGGGGTTGACACCAATGAACTCTAAATCCCTACAACCAATGCTCTGATACCATCAGTAGCGACCCGACAAAATTGCCATTGATGGCGCCGTCTACTTAGGTCCCGTTACGTGGTCATAAGTCTTTAAAATGACGTTTGACCAAAATATGTCTTATTCATTTCAAATGTAAAGATGTTTCAAGTTTACAAAAGTAGTTCAACGACTAGTTACATTACTACGTTTAACGTACAAATGAATCCTATGCGACACGATTTAAAAGTAAGTCAAAAGATGCCCCATGTATGCATGTATACTCGACATCCAAGCAAGTAACAAAAATAGTGAGCGGAAGCATGTAATACCTATTGTTCAAGGATCTGAGAAAATCATAGAAATCTTTCAACAAAAACGTTGGTAAAATCATAGGTTTAAGTAAGTAAGTGAGTAAGTACAAATGAACCACAAGATTTGTAACGTTGAAATAATAGTAAACCATTCTAAAAATTGTTATCACGAGCACCCAATTATCAAGGCTTAACTTTTCACGAACCCCATACACATAGTGTTAGAACCTACACTGTTTCTCGAAAATATATTTCATCCGAATAATGGTAGCGAACCGTCCGAATGAGGGTTTGTCAAACCTATATGGCCATACAACATAAGTTCTCGCTTACACCCGGCAAGTGTAATTAATGATAATCGAATTGAGGATTTTTGTTCTAACTCGTATGTAGAATGTTTGTTTCCGTACTTGTGTTCACTTTGTAAAACGAAACGTTTCTGTTTTCTCATCCCAAATATAAGTTTAAAAGAGTAAAAGTGGGACTATGATCTCACCTTGAGTGCACCAAGGTAAATGTACTTCATAAAGTAAACGTGTACAAGAAAGAATGCTAGTCTCGACCTAAACAATAGGTTGTATCAATATCGGTAAACACGGTCGGTTAAAGTGTTCAATTAGTCCTATGGCTCGTTACGACTCGATTAATATAGCATGTGAGTCAAATTGTCAAGTTTCATGCAAGATACAAGTATAAAAGCACGTTAGAACAATTGCATAAATATTTGGTTAAGTTTGAATAAAAGTCAACTTTGGTCAAGTCAAAGTCAATGAAAAAGTCAACACGTTCGTGTCAGGTCTCGGACAATTTTTATGAGTTTTATAATCATATATGAGCATGTTAGGACAAGTTACATATTAATCGGAGGTGCGTAGCATAGTTGGAATTAAACAAAAAATGACCAAGCAAAACAGAATCTGGCAGTTCATTTGGACGACATCCAGATTGGCTGGACGGCATCCAAATGTGAAGGGATGGACGGCCTCCAAAGGGTTGGACGGCATCCAAACACCTGGACAATTGAAGTTGCTGAAATTTCACAAGTCTCGAACCAAAACTCAAACAAACACAATTTATGATCCGCAAACAATCAAAACATGTATCTTATATCGTTGGAAAGGTATTTTGACGAGGAAACAACTAAGTACATTTCGTCAATCACTTCAACATTTACGACAACTAAATTCGCATTAAATGTTCATCATTTATTGCATTCAAGATCATAAATGCAAATTGATAATTCGAGAATTAAATGCACATATATAATATTCTGTTTCGTAGATAATTACGCATACAATACAACTAAACACTTACCAATAACATTTTAAGGCTTTTAATGCATCAAAAATCACATTCAAGGCTACCAAACCATAACTAACAATCAATAAATCCTTAATCATGTTAGTGAAGTATTCTTAATCAACCTACACATCAAAATGAAGCTAGTGATACTAGTAACACATTTAATACATGAACTTTTAACATCTAACAACATTTAAGCAACTAAATCTCAAGATCAAACACTTCCAATTATCAAGTTCATGCTAGTTACTCAAAATAGCAAGATCGAGCATACAAATCGTATATTCATGTTAGACTCGAGCCATAGACACTAACTAACACTTTTATAAGTCAAAAACATCAAGAACATAAAATCTAGTGTTTTTAGAAATTTACCCAAATGAGATGATGTTGGTATGGATTCGAAGAGGAAGATGCAAGGATTCCAAATATGTAATTTGTTTTGATGAACGCTTGCTAGATCGGATTTAGATGATGATTCTTTGTTTAATGGTTTGAGAGCAAACGTTGGAAGTAAAAGGAAAAGTGGAGGATGAATGAATGGAGGAGGTGGGTGTTGACCATTTGACCTAGTCACATCTTTGGTCACTTGGTAACTTTAGTCCCTCAACTTTAAAAGCGGGTTCGTGAATTACTTAAACGAAATATTTAAATACACGTATTAACGGAAGGTGTTATAATTATATAACGGACTTTAAAATAGATAGACGGAAAGTAAACGGAAAAGACGAGATGTTACACTATCTTATTATGCTTATAAAACTTGTAAAAACTAGAATTTGTTTTAATGAACACCATAATTGTTTGAAAACTAAGTTAATCCTTCTAACTTTACTTTTAAAACACTTACATATATGTATTATAACAGTATATAAAACTAACATAAGGATATATAACTTGAATATATGAAGAAAACCTTAAAACTGAACATACGCCGTCGTAGAGAAATCGGGGACTGTTTTGGGTTGGATATTTAAAACATATCTTAAACTTTGAATTGAAAGTTTATATTATTATTTCATATGAACATGATAATATATCCAAAAATCATGGTTAAACTCAAAGTGGATGTATGTTTATCAAAATGGTCATCAAGATTTCGTTCTTACGACGGATATGACCACCTTCTTCTAAATTGATATGTAACCTATAACTCTAACTATAAACCTATACTTTTTAAGTTTAGTTTTGGAAAATTTAGTTTAATACAAAACCATATCAGTTTGATTCACTCAAAACTGACTTGTAACGAAGAAATTATGGGCAAAACAATATTGGTTAGAAACAAGTTAAATTAGCTACGGTTCTAATTTAACAAAATCTATACTAACCATATCCTAGCTAACTTTTCCTATATCCTACATGTATTTAAACATGTCATGACTATTTCCTTGTAATATACTAGTCTTGGTTAATTTCGAGACAATATAATATAGCATTGATTAGTTAAGACAACACATCTACAATACGTTGGATAAATTATAAGACAACATGTATGCAATACGTTCGGATAAATCATAAGACACAATGTATACAATACGTCTTGGTTAATTCTAAAACAATACATATACAATGGGTCACGATTGAGTCTAAAACAACACGTGTACAATGAGTCGTGATTGAGTCTTGAATAATACATATACAGTACGTCTTGATTAATTCTAAGATTATATATTTGACTATTGGACGATTATGGGACTACTAATATTGGACTAATAACTTGAAAACTTAAATAATCACATGTGATTGAAAATATTATATGAATATAATTGTGTGTGTGTATATATATATATATATATATATATATATATATATATATATATATATATATATATATATATATATATATATATATATATATATATATATATATATATATATATATATATATATATATATATTTTTCGTGAATCCTGTTGAATGCCAAGTCTTATTTTTCAACTTATTGAAAAATCTTGTTATTTACCCTCTTCAAATCACAAGTGAGTCTACAGTCCCATACAGTTTTACTTTTTGGGATGAATTAACATGCTGTTTTAAACTGTTTTACGCATTAGACACGAGTACAAAACTAAATATACACAATGAGTTCGATCCAAAAGCCTCTAGCTTAAATATATTAATTACTTTGTAAGGCTCGAACTATAAGGATGGTACCGTAGGTTTGACAAACCTCACTCAACGAACTGGGTGCTTATAACTTTGTAACCGAATGCTTGATCAGCGTTTTCAATATGGGGTAAAGGAAGACGTGTAGTGATATCGGCTAAAAAGGCACGTTTTCACTTCGGTATTAAGGCCCAAAAACAATAAATTTCCAAAATTTATCAGCAAAATACCCGCTTCATCGGCTAAAATTGAAGAACAAGTGATTACGAGGACGGTGCAAAAAGAATCAAGAGAATCCAAGCTAAAACGAAGATTTTAGAGCGAAAACGGTGAAAGACAAGAAATCAAGTTACGATTCAGCAAATCAGCAAGCCAAACGGCTTGCCAAACGGGCTACCAAACGGCTTGCCACTATGGAAAACGACCTGCCACACAGTTCAAGCAAACAGGCAAGGCTGGCAAACGGGCCCTGCAAACGGCTTGCCAAACGGTCAGCCAGCCATTTGCATGCAAATTTCAAGTCTTTTTAAAGGGTCTTTGTCATCCATTTTTACACACACTTCAATTCACTTACTTCTCTCTCTTTCTACAATATTAGTCATACTTTCAAGGTCTTTAACTCCATGCGGGAAACCTAGTACCCGGAGAAGAACGTCGAAGATTGTATTAGGAGCGGTCTGGAGTTTGAAGTTGTCGCTTTTGTATTCAGAACTCGTTTAATCTACTAGTAGTTCTATCCTTTGTCTTTATATAATCTTTTCCATTATTATGCTTTATGATATTGTTGCCATGATTAGTGAGTAGTTATCTTTAGTGTATGTTGTGATGTAGTTAGTTATAATGCCGAAATAATATTATGGCTTGTGTATGTTGTCGAGATGCTTTTCATTTATGCTTTAAACTCAATCACTTTTCCAACTAATAGAACATAGTTATTGGCTCTGTTATTGGGAAGTCGCGAACCCCGATTCAGAGTACACTATATGTGTCACCCCTTGGTAAGAGAAGTCTATCGGATACAACGCAAGTTTGACTGAGGCACACTGGTTGTAGTAAATCCACCGAGCTTTGGATTCCGACTGAGGAATCTTTCGTAGTGAAACATCTAAATAGACCGTTAGTACATTGTCAGTCCTAAACTATGCTAGTGTAGTCACCAAGCATATAAACTTTGTACGTGTACGCTGAAGCACAACGCTTGTTGTAAGATGTACCTCTGCTAAGTAAGGCCATGGAACCCGGTCAGTGCTAATTAGTACACTTCACCATAACGTGGTCTCAAGCATTGCACCCCGCTTGAGGGATTCTTGGTTAATTAAGGAACTGTTTGTTTAAACAAATAAAGGATTGGACCGTTAGGATAATCGAACATGTTCATGGAAGTCAAACTTGACTTGGCCATGGTGTTCTTTATGGTTGAACTCTTTTTAAGGGCCTAACTATCTTTTAAATGCAATCATTAACGAAAGCATCGAATCACATCACATCTGTCAGATACAGTAAACCCTATATTCCATTATGCTTAAGAAAGTTTTGACCTTTGTGGAATGTTAATACGTCACCCAACTGAGTTGCTCAATTGGATGAGCCGTCTGAACTTGTATGCCTGTAGTCAGACTGCACGGGCGTCAGGGGTTAGGGGCGTTGTTGTCTATTCAGAATATTCAAGCCTATCGCATTACCCAGTGACATGTCTTATGACAGGGGCGTTTAGGACTAGTGTAATGAATACAAGGCCACTGCATATTCATGAGCCAGCATTCCATAATCCCGACAAAGTAACTGACGAAATCATAACATGCGCTTGTTTTAAAATTATCTGAATTATAAATTTTATTGCATTTACTTATTTTGTCTTATAAACTAGAAAAACCCAAATTTAGGTAAACACTACTCCTCTACCTTAGAATTATCTTAAGCTTTAAATATAGGTTCTATTCTACTGATATCTTAAAATACGACCCTAGGTCATACTTTCCTTACTCATAATAAGGAGTAGTACGATTTAGGCCCCGCTAAATATAAATTTAAAACCATTACCCTCCTGTTGGTGGTTGATTCTGATGCCTTGCGGCCTAACGACACCGCATAAATAAAACCGTCCGTTTCTGCCATATCATGTAGCGCATTTAAGCTATCCGCGGGTTAATGCTTTATATTCAAGTGCTCATAACTGTTGTATAATTTTTTACTGCTTTGGACTAAATCTTGTGGTCTAATAAAGATAAACTGATTTACTTAAACCTATCGATTCACTCAACATTTTTGTTGGTCGTTTTCATGTTTTATCTCTGGTTCTAAAAGGTACCTAGCTTCCGTATTACTTTGATGACTATGTGCTTACGTGGTGCATACACTAGATTGGAGTCCAGCATGGATCTTTATGTCAAGAACTATATCAATCGCATTTAAAACTGTTTCTTATTAAATAATGTTTATTGATTATTTACTATTGTCATTACATTAAATATTTTGGATTATTTTACTCTAATGACAATGCTTTTGAAATAAATGCGATTACTTTTCGAAAAACGTTTCATATAGAGGGCGTGACCGTTAACTGTGGGACCAGAAGTTAATATTTCGTTAGTGTGTTCTGACGGGATGTTACATTTGGTATTAGAGCTGATGGTTGTAGGGAACTAGGATTTGCATTAAAGTGTCCGTATGAGTCTTTAAGACACCTAAGCGAGTCTAGACTACTACCCGTACCTAGAACTGTTGTGAATTACTACACTACTACGTATGCCTTGTTTATGTTATGTTTTGTGTGGTAATATATTTATACGTTGTTATGCTGGATGATAATCTACTGCTTAAACTGTTATCATATATACTCATACTAGTGTTAACTACTACTACTAGCTAACACTACTCACTACTATCCATTGCTATCACTACTAAATCTCTACGATTTACTACTACTTACTATGCATCACTACTCGTTGCTAGCATACTTTTAAGCTATTGTTTTCATTGAACCGATCCAGTGTATTATTTTTGTATGGAAAGATAATGCCTCCGGAAGAATCGATAGCTGCTTTAGTCCAAAGACTAGTTGCCGAGGGTCTGGCTGCAGAGCGAGCAGAGATGGCACATAATAATCAGGGGAATGGTAGTAACAATACTAATGGTACCAACAACAATAACAATAATCATGATGGATGTACTTATAAGATGTTTACCAGCTGTAAGCCGCATGCTTTCGAGGAACAGAAGGACCGGTTGGTTTAACTCGTTGGTTTGAAAAGTTATAGTCTGTGTTTCGAATCAGTGAGACTAGAGAAGTTGACAAAGTAAAGTTTTCCTCATGCACGTTGTCAGACAGTGCATTAACTTGGTGGAACGGTTATGCTGCGTTGGTAAGACTTGATCAGGCTTTTGCCACTCCGTGGGAAGATGTTAGGCAATGTATGATCGAGGAGTACTACCCTCGAAATGAGATCTTGAGAATGGAAAGAGAACTTTGTGAGTTGAAGCTGGTAGGTACTGATCTTGTTAGTTATAACAAGAGGTTATTTGAATTACCATTAATGTGCCCCGAGTTGGTCCCGACTGAGAGGCGCAAAGTGGAGCAATATATCCAAGGTTTGACTGTAACGATCAGGACTGGTGTAACTACTTCTAAACCGAGAACTGTACAGGAAGCCGTAGACATGGCAAATTTGTTACTTGATCAGGCTGCAAATGACAGTAAGGTGGTTATGGCGACTCATGAGAACTGTTCTGGAGACGGTAAATGTAGGTGGAATAATGGTCATGATAAGAACTCTAATCAGCAATTTCACAAGAAACAAGAGACTAATGGGTACTACGTCTGGTCCGAGTACTAGATCATTTTACCAAGGGAGGTTTCCACTTTGTGCCAAGTGTAATAGACATCATACTGGAGCTTGTAATGGGTTGACTTGTGATAAGTGTAAGCATTCTGGACATTCAGCAAAAGACTTCAAGATGGGTACGGATACCTACTTTGGTTGTGATAAAGTTGGTCATTATAGGAAGGATTGCCCGAGTGCGGGGAAGACTAATGAGCCTGTGAAAGAACGAGCGTTCAACATCAATTCAAGTGAAGCATGTAATGATCCGAAGCTAGTCACGGGTACGTTCTTACTCGACAATCATCATGCTTATGTACTTTATGATTCTGGTGCCGATAGGAGTTTTGTGTCTAACGATTTTAGCCATAATATTAAGAAACCTGTATCGTTGATGTGATGCGAGGTGTATAAAAAATAGTATTATTTTTTTACTACGAAATACGTTACAATTTACACAAGTTTTAATTATTTATTGATGGGATATACCTAAACCTTGCTACAACACTATAGGCAGTGTACCTAATCGTAGAGTAGTATAGTTTTTAGTAACTCCGGTTCGTTCCACTGGGAGACGACTTATTTTACACTATATTTTTAAACAATTATATTTGTACAAAATATATTATATATAGTAATAATATATAAAAGGGGGTTTACCGTTTAATGACCGGTTTGTAGATTTTAAAACTTAAGCATAAATATAAATGACAATAATTAAAGTGCGTAAAATAAATAACAATATAATAATGATGCTTATTTAAACTTCCGTAACCATGATGTTTGACGTTTTGATTATTTATTACCCTGGGTTAATTGTCCTTTGTCCTGGATGTATTTGAAACCTATCTGGTTTTTGTCCATAATAGTTCATCGGTCATAATTATAAAATGCTCGGCAAATTTAACCTTATACCCGAAGTCAAATATTCCAACTAATTGGGGATTTGAACTGTAACAAGGTCTTAATACTTTGTTTAATGAATACACCAGGTTATCGACTGTGTGTAAACCAAGGTTTTAATACTTTGTTAACAATTACACCAATTACCATTGAATGTAATCCACCCCTGTTTTAATGAGTCCATTGACTATTAATCCATCCGCATGTCCGGTCAAATGAACAATAATTTGTATTTATAAATATCCCGCCCACCGTACCCAGTCAAGCGTATGTGGTTATATATAAATACGTCAAATTATAAGTCTATATATTAAATTAACGAGGTATCGTTTAGTTAATATAAAGCCCATTAATAGCCCATAGTCTAATTTTCACAAGTGTCGTTCTTTTATCCAAACCCCAATTATGGTCCAAAGCCCAATTACCCAATTTTAATATTTAGTCCAACATCACGATTACTTCGATTTAAATAAGCATAATAATAACTTAGTTACGAGACATTAATTTAAAAAGGAGAACGTAACTTACATTGATTATTTATCGCGTAGTGTTACACAGACAGAATTTCGACTTTAGAACCCGTAAATTAACCTTTACATAACCCAAACTAATCTAATATAAAACTAACCTATACTATATATATATATATATATATATATATATATATATATATATATATATATATATATATATATATATATATATATACATATATATATATATATATTATAGACAGAGAGATAGATTGATGGTGGTTTAAAACTGGCCGAATTCGTTGCCTTCTATAGATGTGACCAAACTTTTGGGGCCATGCGATCGCATGGCTCCCCTTTGTTATTTCCATGCGATCGCATGGCATAGAAATCCAGCTCACATTGCCTTGGACACTAGCTTGTCGACATGATATATAAATATATATAATATATATATAATTTATATAATTATATATATATTATATTATATTTTTGTGCATAGTAGACTTGTAATTTTTGGTCCGTTGAGTCGGGCGTTGATAGTTGGCTCAGGTCCCGGTTCCAGATTTTCAAACGTCCTTTCGTATAATTTAATATCTTGTACTTTACGTTCCGCGATTTGTAATTTGCACAAAAATAATTTTCCTTAACTTCCAAAATCCGTGCAAGTCTTTTAACTCACTTTTATTGGCACTTTTGAGTGCACTATGGCTTTAGTGACACTTTTTTCAGCTTTAGTGGCACTTTTTCTTCAATTCTTCGTTTTCGCCTTTTGTCTTCGCACTTATTTATTTAAACGAATATTACTTGAAAATAGAACAATTGCAACTGAAAACTTTACATATAGGAAGGATATTGATACTAAATATATGTTCATTTGGAGCACTATCAAATATCCCCACACTTGAACGTTGCTTGTCCTCAAGCAATACAGAACTTGAAATTAAATCACACGAATCACTTCTTTATTCTTCACACTTTATACTTCAGTGATTTTGATACAGCGGTATAAACAATGATAGTAACGGTGTGGTTTACAGTCCCACATGACTATGAAAATTTAGATCCTTTAAGGAAATTGGATATTTATGAAAACATTTGATCTTTTGAAAATTCATTCTAGATTTTACCCTAGATAAGTTTTCTGGAATAACCCTTCACCGGTGTTTGCAAAATGTTTTTGTGGGTTTTGTGGGTTTCAGATTTGGAAATTTTAGCTCAAAACTTATGGTTTTGTGTCATCCACTTGCTAACCTTGTATTAGGAAAGCACACATCCAGTTTACTTGTCCCATATATTACCTTTCGACAAACTACCATCCGGTTGTAAAGGAAAGCAATGAACAAGAAATTGTTAAGGCAATGTCTAATGACATGCATTTATTCATGGTCTAAAACGTGTCGGATGCAATTACTATCCTTTGTAGGAGCAATAGTAAAGATCACCCTATAATTTTCCGGTCTGGCATAAGGTCCCGTCTTCGACCATGCTATGCAACCACCGTTCTTACAGTTGACACCCAATTTGGTTCAGGTGACCTAATGAATTCCAGGTGAATTTCTAGGATATTACGTTCAATGGTAATGAACGCATTGAAAATAGGTTTTCAGAAAACAAATCGGTTTGTATTTTGATCAAAATATTTTCTCGTTCAAGCTTGAGTTTAGATATCATTGAATTCCATGAGTTTGTAATTCTCAATCTTTAAAGTCAATCTCAAGGATTGAGTAATATCAGGCTTAAAAGCTGATTTTTAATCTTTAAGGAGATTATCCTTTCTGGGGGTCTGATTCATTAGTCTTATCAAGCTAATTTGCACGGTGCCCTCCCTATTTTACGAGACAGATCCTCTCATGGTTAGGATAAGTCTGACCACTTGGCGACCCTGTTTGATGCTGAGGTCCGTGGATTACCTGCTGATTTTAGAGATGACTTTTCTAGATTTTTCGTCAACCTACAGCTGGTCTGGATGACAACTTCTTGACCTAAATCAAGAAGCGCGTGTCTTTTTCGGAAGACTTTACTTCCTTTTAATGATGGAATTGATACATCGTGTAGATCCATCTTTCATTACAGTAAATCAGGTAAAGCGGTTAATTTAGTCCAAAACAAAAGCACCTGCAATAACTTTACAGAAACATCTGATAGATAGTTTTTAATTGAATAACTTGGTACATTCTCCCCACACTTAGCTTTTATTTTATCTTTCTTTGCCTTTTTATTCTCTTCTATTCCATTTTAAATGAATTCAAGCGTTTTGGGTTGTTTCTCAATTTATGTCCTTTCCAAAGTAACAATAATTTCGGTATTATCACCTACTTTTATCGTTCATAAATATGTATTAACATGATTTTGAGTTCATTTAGTTGAAAATTTTTCAAATTTTCACAAAATTTGGCAATTAAACAGTGTAAACCTGAGAGAATTTATAATCCTTCCCCACACTTGAGATCATGCAATGCCCTCATTTGCATGAAATCAGACTCTAATTATAAATTCATGAGGGTGATTAGTGTAGAAAATGATTAAAAATACCCAGTTTGTATTTTCAAAGCTCGTCGAATGATAGATGGTGCACCTCATCGTTCATCCCTTCTTGTTTTATCACACATGTTTTTTTTCTTCAAAACCGGCTGCTTTTCTGAGCTGTTTGTTAATATTTGAAAATGCGTCTTTTACCCTTACTTATTATACATGTTTATTAACGAGTTATGCACTAACCCGAACCCCTAATTTAACGTTAAGTGGGGTTAGACTTTCCCACAGTTAGCTGACGATATGTGAAGTCGGTAGAATAAGTTCCACGAATTAGAATAGTGAGCCAGTTATTTACATCTCGGGTGGTGTATAATATATCAATGGGTTTAAAGTTTAGAACCACCCGATCGTCACTACTTAATTCTTTTTTAAGTGTAGCTTTTAGTAAATGGATACGTCTCTTTTCTGGTTCTTGGTCAAATGGATCGATATACACCGACATACATATTATAGGGTGGACAATTCCTAACATTTCCTTCCTTTTATTCTCGGGATCAATGTTTTCACCTCTATTACCCAATTGGGTGAAATCCGAGGTGTCATTATCTATTACAGCTCGTAGTTCATCTTCGGTAGATGACTCGTCTATTGAGAATATTGGGTTGGAAGGTGTTAACACCTATTTCCTTATGAGGTAAGGCTTAGTGTGCCAACAAGATACTAGAAGTAATCTAGCTTTAGGAGGGCGGAGTGTTGCCGATTGATTTTTACACTCGGGAAATAATCCCTGCAGGCCCGGTTCACAAGTGTAGAAACTTGTGGGGTGGCTTAATCAATCTGTCATCCGCAGAGCGTAAGAGTGCTAGCCGGATGACTTCTAGTGAGAGAAAGTAGAGAGAGAAAAGAGAAGTGAAGTCTCAGCTCTCAAAGTTGTCAGAATATCCGAACTCCGTAAAATGACGACCTAAGGGGTCTATTTATAGTGTGAGATCCACCAGATTGCTTGGGGACACATGTCAGATGATGATACGTTCTGTTACTTGTAATCCGAAATTTACGCTGAAGGTGGCGTTCTCCGGCCAGGGCTTACGCGCTAGGCGGCCTTCAGGGCTTACGCATGACGGAGCAGCCTGTTCAGCGGAGAACGCTGGATGGTTAACTCTACAAAACTGTTGTTTCCAGCCTTCCTGATGCTACTTTTATGCAACCGTTATGCCTTTTATGCGTGTATACGATAGGATACACCATTAAGTCCCCCCAGTTTAATGACTTAAGCATTTGAAAACTGATTAAGTTGTTAAACTTAGAATAACGCATGCCAACCAAGTCTTCACGCTTCCTTTTTGCATTGGGAAGCACATCATAGGCATTAAATGGTAGGCGAATTTTACTGACATTATGATGATTGCTTATATCGCACGCGCCTCTAGCTGTAAAAAGACCTTTTGATGTACTCACCTTTTTACCTTGTCTTTACACGTGTGTGGCTGAAAATAAAACCCCCAAAATCACCACTGATTACAGCTGTTATATCTTTTGCTTTTTAACCACCATAAACCCTAACCGATCATTTACTTTTACAACTTTCTCCTACAGTATTCATCTTCTTCCATCAATACCTTCGTTACCTCCTGTTTCATTAGAACATTAATGGCAGCCATAAAGGATGTTGCAGCTATTCCTAG
The DNA here is from genome assembly GCF_046630445.1 of Rutidosis leptorrhynchoides. NCBI lineage: Eukaryota > Viridiplantae > Streptophyta > Magnoliopsida > Asterales > Asteraceae > Rutidosis > Rutidosis leptorrhynchoides. Next base: position 317,909,270 of record NC_092334.1, read on the forward strand.
TAGAGTAAATGAGAGATATTTAAGCGAGCTACTGCAACATTTTCCTAGATTAGCTGGTGTTGTACCAGTGATTCCTGCAATTAATGCCAGAGCCTGCTCACCGCCCCCTGGCAAGGTTGCTATTTATGGCCATTCATTCTCCAAATTTTGCTTACGTCTGCCATTTACACCCTTCTTCTTAGAAGTTTGCAAATTTTACGGTGTTGCTGTTGGTCAATTCGAACCAGCATCAATTCGAAAGATCTTGATTTTTGAAATGTATTGTCACGCAAGGAGCATTGAACCATCAATTCGGATATTTTGCCATTTGGTACGTATAGCACGCCATGAAAATGGTTGGTTCACTTTTAATAAAGTTCATGGGTTTCTGAAACCTGCACTTGATCATCCTGGCGACAACTGGTATGCTTCATTTATCTTTATTAATGAAGATGCAATTGATAAACAATACTCAGCTACTCGAGTATGGCGTAAATACTCGCATACCGTATCTGTTACCTTTCCAAAACTCGTCACCAAAGAAAACCTTTTGTTTAAAAGGATTAAAGTTGAAGAAATCAGTGACATTAAATATGGGGAACACATGCTTTCGCTGACATCCATGAGCCAAGATTGGGATATCTCACAAGGCTATGCCTGTATTCTTACTGGGAAAAAGAGTAAGCACTTACTTTTGCTACATATGCTTAAATAAAATGCTCTTCTTTATTTATTCATTTAATCACTGTGACTTTTTAATTTTTGCAGAAATTACTCCGCTTACCGCCATGCGGTCATCGGTTTATTCGCAGCTTACCTTTACTACCGAGAAAATTGTTGATGATACCCCCAAAATAGATGTAATGAGAGATGAGGAAAATGAAAAAGAAGAAGAAGAAGAAGAAGAAGAAGACATTGGTATGAATCGAGTTGCCACTAGAGAACGTCGTACCTCGGGTAATGAAAATGACAACACTGAATTATGCAAAATTCCATACCAAAACCTGTACTTGTTTTCTTGCATACCCAGTACTGGTGGATTTTATAATCCAAACCCTTCCTTATACTTTATGCCACCTTTGAAATGTTGCGAAGCATATTGGAACTCTTTTATAAATAACAATTTTCCTTTATCTCCAACAGCTAGTACAGCACATCAAGATACTACATTAACAACTCTTCAGCCTTCCGCCAAGAGGAGAAGAACTGGTCAAATTCCTCCGTCATCCGCTCAACAAGGCGCTGGCCCTAGTTCTTCTCAACAACAAATTACACTTCCCAATCTTGACACAAACATGCTTTCCTCCCTTTTAAAAGGACCACCACACTCGTACGAAGATTTCGTGACTTTTTTAAATGCCATGGTGTGTCCTTCACTAGCCCAATTCTTCAGCAATTTATCTGATGCAGATGCCAAGAAGGTTAAAGCACAAAGTATCATTCTGAACATTGCTTCTGGTTTGAATGACCTTCAACGCCTATCTGACTTGCAAAACAGTGAAGTCACTACAAATAAGGAGCTTTCTGCTGAAAAGGAGAAAGTAGCCAAGACTGAACGAATAGCCACAGAGATAAAGAGGGAATATGAGACAATGAAGAGGCACTATGAAAATTGCAACAGTCAGAGGGCGAGTATAAGGAGCAAGTCAAAGAACTATCTTTCAGAGAAAAGCAGCATCTGAGCAAAATTGATGAACTAGTAAAGGAGAACGAAAAAATGCTTGAGCAAAATAACATGTTGAAAGAACAGCTTAAAGCCAAAGAGGAGAACGAAAGACGAATGATAACTGGAATTCCTGCGCTTGTAGAGCGTCTCTTTAACTGTCAGGCATTATCTCACAGAATCCGTGAGTTTGTCCGCCTTGCCAAATCTGTTGAACGGTTAAAGTTTTTCAATTTTATGAAAAGAAAACTACCGGAACTTCCAAATCCTCTGCCTGAGGTAATCACATCAAAGATTAATGAAAATGCCGATTTAGAAGCTAATGCAGCTGGTGCCTCAATAGAAAATATGAGGTTTTCTGATCTTGAAAATCTTTGTAAAAGGCCAGATGTAATAATAGATGTTGTATTGAATTATACTCCACAGGATGAATGAAACACTATGTTGTTATACATCTGCTTTTACATAATACTTAATATTGCACTTGGTTATGTATATTAGAAATATATGCTGTAACTTAGTAAGATTGTTGCAATGAACAATGCTCACGATATTGAGATTGTACTTTTCAATCATTATAGTTATGAATATCAAAATCATATTCTCCGTCATACGCCTTCCGTCATGAAACTCATGAGGAAAAGTTATGAATTACTTTCGCCTTTATATATTTTGCTGGACACTAAGTTCCATTTTCCGTTGTGCTATGCATTTTGTGCATATAAGTTGTGTCATGACATTTTTTGTAGATTCGTTTCATCGCTTCGATGCTTTAGTGAGTTCTACATGTCTCACTATCGATACAACCATTTTGAGTATGATTGTACTTCTACCACCGAAAGGCTTTCTTTCTTTCTGTGGGTAGGGATGACACACAGCTATGTGACACCTGGGCTAAAAAATCCTTGGCCGGATAAAATTTGTGAAAAATATTGCCATAAGAATAATTGCTACTATTCATATTCTTAAAGAAACTTTTACATTTATGACTATATCTCATGCATTTGACAGTTGATCAAGCTGTCCATGCATATAGTGCTACGCATAAAATTTCTTTAAATTCATTGCATTCCAAGCTCTTTCATATTGCTCGCCGGAAGGCGCAGCAAGCATGTATGATCCATTCTGATTTACTTTCGTGACCTTATATGGTCCTTCCCATTTTGGGGCTAGCTTTCCAAATTTGATTTGCCTGCTTGCCTCATTATCACGCAGTACTAAATCACCTACTTCAAACTGCACATGCTGCACTTTCTTGTTATAATATTTTGCCATTTTATGCTTGTGATCTACTTGCCGGATGGCGGCCATCATTCTTCTTTCCTCTAACAAGTTGAGATTCTCCCTTAATGCCTCAAAATTAGCCTCAACATCAAATGCCATAATGCGTTGCGTTGGCACACATATTTCAGCCGGTATCACTGCCTCTGTTCCATACACTAGACTGAAAGGTGTTTCCCCCGTGCTCCGCTTTGGCGTCGTCCGGTGTGCCCACAATACATTTGGCAGCTCATCCACCCATCCAATTTGACTTAGACCCAACCGTGCCTTAATGCCAGCAACGATTTCCTTGTTGGTAACCTCTACTTGTCCGTTCGCTTGAGAATGAGCAACAGATGTAAAGTTTTGCTTTTTGCCTAGCTCTTCACACCAACTCCGAAATGGATTTTCTGCAAATTGCTTGCCGTTATCGCTGACTATTTCATTTGGCACCCCATAACGGCATACAATATCATGCCAAACAAATTTTTTGACATTTTGTCCTGTGATTTTTGCTAAAGCCTTTGCTTCAACCCATTTTGTGAAAAAATCGATCGCTACCACCAAGAACTTAGCATTACCAGTGCTCCTATTGAAAGGCCCCACAATATCAATAGCCCATTTACAGAACGTCCAAGCGGATGACACCGGTATCAAATCATACTTTGGAAGACGCTGAATTGTACCATGCCTCTGACAATTCTCACATGTTTTTATGATTTCTGCGACATCCCGATAAAGGGAAGGCCAAAAATACCCTTGTCGCATGATCTGTGATGCCACAGTACGGAAACCAGAGTGTTGAGAACAAACTCCTTCATGCATTTCTTTGACCAATTTTATCGCTTCATCATCGGTTAAACATCTTAACAACGGACCATTATATAACTTTCGATAAAGGACACCACTAACAATCTCATACATTGGTGCAGTCACTCTTATACTTCTTGCTTCCGCCTTATCAACAGGTAACCATCCGTCATGCAAATATCTCAAATACGGAGTCATCCAAGTTTCCTTAGCTTCTTCAACTATTGCAATAATTGGTTTTCCATGTATTGATTTCTCCTTAAGTTCTTCAACCAACACTCGTTTGTGCAAATGATCAAATGTTAAAATAGCTAACTTGCTCAAGACATCAGCTTTCTTGTTCTTATTTCGAGGGATTTGCACGACTTCAACGTTATCAAATTTCTTTGAAATTGCTTCCACCAACTATACATATTGCCTCATGGATGTATCTCTTGCATCGAACGTTCCATTAACCTGCTGGGCGACAATTTGAGAATCAACATATGCTCGTAAATTTGTTATCCCCATTTCTACCGCTATGCGGAGGCCGAAGAGTAATGCCTCATACTCTGCTTCATTGTTTGAAGCATAAAAACAGAATTTCAATGCATAAGTGTACTCTTCGCCGTCTGGACTTGTTAAAACTAGTCCTGCACCTGTTCCCTCTTCACTAGATGCCCCATCAGTGTGTAACTCCCACTCATGCTATAACGATTCCACTTTGTTGTAATACTCTACTTTTTCATTTGTCTCCAAGAGGAAATCTGCCAAAATTTGTCCTTTAACTGCATTTCGGGGAGCAAAATTGATTTCATACTCCCCCAACTCATTGGCCCATTTTGCTAAACGGCCAGATGATTGTGGACGCCGGAGTATTTGCTTCAATGGTTGATCTGTTAACACTAAGATGGGATGACCTTGAAAATATCTTCGTAAACGTCGTGCAGTATGCACAAGGGCATAAACCATGCGGTGAAGTGGTGGATAATTTGTTTCACTAAGCTGCAACACCTTGCTAACAAAATATATAGGCATTTGCACGCCGTTCCATTCTGCGATTAGAACAGTACTTATTGCTTCCTTTGAGACAGCTAAGTATAAAATTAGGGTTTCCCCCTCTTTTGGTGCTGTTAATGTGGGTAATGTTTTTAACAACTGATTGATCTCTTGGAATGCATTTTCGGCTTCCGCCGTCCACACAAAATCTTTTTTATTTAAACAGCCCTTTAACACCTTCATGAATGGAAGTGACTTTTCAGCTGCTCTGGACAAGAATCTTGTTAACGCTGCTAGACATCCATGTAGCCGTTGAACATCCTTTTTGCTAGTTGGTGACTTCATATCTTCATTTGCTTGAATTTTCTTAGGATTAGCTTTAATTCCACGTTCTGTTACAATATGACCTAAGAATTTTCCCTCTTCCATACCAAACGTGCACTTCTTGGGATTTAATTTCATGTTAATTTTTCGTAGAGATGCAAAAGTTTCTTGTATATCTCGTAACATCTTCTCTTCAGTATGACTTTTGATGACAATGTCATCAACATAAGTTTCTAAGTTTCGCCCAATTTGATCCTTAAATGCCATATCAATAAGTCGTTGATATGTTGCTCCTGCATTCTTCAAACCAAAAGGCATTTTCATGTAACAGAATATGCCTTCCGTCGTGTGAAAAGCCGTTTTGTCTTCATCTTTTAAAGCCATTGGGATTTGATGATATCCCTTAGCAGCATCTAGGAAACATTTGAATCGATATCCTGCCAATGATTCAACCTTCCTATCAATTTCAGGTAAAGGATAATTGTCCTTCGGACATGCTTTATTGATATCCGGGAAATCCACACACATCCGCCATGAGTTGTCCGACTTCCTAACCATGACCAGATTGGCTACCCATGTCTGATATTTGACCTCTCACAGGATCCCAGCATCCACCAAACTTCGTACCTCATCACGGAGGAATTTGCTTCTTTCTGGCGCCATGCCACGTTTTTTCTGACAAACAGGATGTATGTTGGGATTCACGTTTAGCCTATGCTCTGCAATTTCCCTTGGAACACCGGTCATATCAGACGGCTGCCATGCAAAAATGTCTAGATTTGTTGTCAAAATATTGTATAATTTTTCTTTACATTCGGCGGACAACGTGTGCCCAATTATGATTTTTTGATCTGTAAATTTAAGATTTGGTGAAATTGACCCATCATCGTGTATGATTGGCTTAATTACTGCCTTTGTTACTTGGGAACACTCAATTGACTTCTGCCGTTCTGCATATAACGTTGCTACTCCGCCTGGCGTTGGAAACTTCATCATTCCATGTACATTTGACGTTACAGCTCCAAACGTCATTAGAGCAGTTCTTCCCAAAATTATGTTGTACTGTGAATTTGCTTTAACCACCAAGAACTCAATGTTGGCTGTGCGTCTTAGGGGTGGCTTGCCCAAGGTTACGTCAAGCAAAATACTTCCTTCCGACCAGGACGGCTCACTTGTAAAACTTGCCAACGGCACTATATGTTTCCTTCATTTTTTCTTGTACATCTTTGGGTAGCTGTATGAAGCAATGTTCATACATAATGTCTGCTCCAGCTCCTGTGTCAGTGTAAATGTTGCGTATTAAGCAATTAGCAACTCGCGCTTCTATAACTACTGGACCATCGGATGGATTTGTGTTACACATAGAAGGAAAGGATATTAATTGCTCTTCCCAATCTTCTAATACTTCTGCCTTCCTCCGTTGTCCAGCTTTCCATGGGTGTATCATGCCCACTTCTATGGGTATGAATTCGTTATCTTCGTCGTCTTTATCAGTGTTGGTGAGATGATTCGTCTTAATAATGGATGGCGCCATTGTTAACACCTATTTCCTTATGAGGTAAGGCTTAGTGTGCCAACAAGATACTAGAAGTAATCTAGCTTTAGGAGGGCGGAGTGTTGCCGATTGATTTTTACCTTCAGGAAATAATCCCTGCTGACCCGGTTCACAAGTGTAGAAACTTGTGGGGTGGCTTAATCAATCTGTCGTCCGCAGAGCGTAAGAGTGCTAGCCGGATGACTTCTAGTGAGAGAAAGTAGAGAGAGAAAAGAGAAGTGAAGTCTCAGCTCTCAAAGTTGTCAGAATATCTGAACTCCGTAGAATGACGACCCAAGGGGTCTATTTATAGTGTGAGATCCACCAGATTGCTTGGGGACACGTGTCAGATGATGATACGTTCTGTTACTTGTAATCCGAAATTTACGCTGAAGGTGGCGTTCTCCGGCCAGGGCTTACGCGCTAGGCGGCCTTCAGGGCTTACGCATGACGGAGCAGCCTGTTCAGCGGAGAACGCTGGACGGTTAACTCCACAAAACTATTGTTTCCAGCTTTCCTGATGTTACTTTTATGCAACCGTTATGCCTTTTATGCGTGTATACGATAGGATACACTAGAAGGTTGTGGCTGGATTGAAGCAAATTCTTCTTCATTAACGGTACTTATTGGTCCCACCACTTTGGTCTCGGGGGTAAAATTATCAACGTTATCATTTTCCCAAGAGTATCAATTTGTCACCCTTACTTCTTCTTCATCATCCATTGATCGATCGTTGATTTCGTCGGTAGAGGCTAATGTGTCGTTATGTTGTGAAATTGGTAAAGTTGAATAAAAAGTGTCATCGGGATAATTGGTGATTTCGGAGCTCTCGAATTCATCAAAATTCGATGATATGAGATTTTCTTGCACACGACTCCTCAGATCAACAGGTATGTAATCTGATAGAGTTCCAGCTTGTCAATTTACGAACTCTCTCATTTGTTCATTTTGAGCATTGAGTTCTTCGAGTTTGATTTTCATATTGTCTAAAAGATTTTCAGACACATAATTTTCCTCGTCTTCTGGTTGTTGAGTTTGGAAATATTCTTGGGAATAATCCCAATTTGAATTGTATTCTTCATAATCATTCCATTCAGGTTTCGTGGGTGCGTAATTTTCCATAGGAACGTAATAAAAACATTCCCATGTTGAGTGATAATCTCCACAGATTTCACAACCAGTTATTGTTTCGTCATTCTTGATCCAAGATTGACCGAATGAATTTTCATCAACACTCATTTGAGAGTATTGATTTAATTGATTTCGTATGTCAGAAAGAGTTTCCAACATATTCTCAAAATTTTCCATAAAACACTTATTACCAAATTTTAGCTACAATGTAGTGCATTTACTAATTATCCTATTAGTTATAAAACTAAAAATTATATAAGTTATTAAATTAATACACTTTTCTGATTTTGCCCACGTTTCGAATAGCCAAAAGATGTAGCAGGGAGCCAGAACCCTTTAAATAGGAAGCTCACAACTCAGCCACTAACAAATCCAACTATTACTACGAACCAAAAAATTTGGATGTCTATCAATTTAACCGCTTAAAATAATTTTTCGCTTTTGAAATTTTAGAGAAGAAATAGAAAATGCTATGTCCTAAAAACTAGATCGGTGAGAAATAAGAAAGAAAAAGAGCGCGTCGAAAAACGTCGAAAAATAAAAGGTCGAAAAAATAATAGGCGTCGAAAAATAAAAATAAGAAAGTAGCGCGTCAAAACTTAAAAAAGAACTAAAAACTAAGATTTCTGACCAAATTTAAACTTTATCTTTATATTATTTCGACACGATAAGCAAAGTTTGTTAAGTTAAATCTCAAGAATTTTAAACTGTGTTCATACATTCATTTAACCTCGACCAAATTTCGATAATTCACGAACTATTATATAAATGGATACGATTTTATATATATATATATATATATATATATATATTATAACTTGAGAATATTAACAAAGTATTAGATGTATAATACTTTACATGAACGCATTTGTTTCAATTTAATTATCGATGGAATTAGAGGATAATATCAAATGATTAATTTATCAGAAACATCGTGATATGATTACGGGTCTATGTTGAGAGGTCTACTTTGATTTAGGAAACCTTTCCTTTTTAACAATATTCAGAATAATTGGTAAAGTAAATTACATATAAGAACAAAAGTGTCAATTAAGGAGAACTAGACAAAGGTTAGTGGAGATTCCTATTTAAATTATAATTTATGATTTACGAAACTTTCCTAATTATTAACTTTCATAGCATTTAATAGTAGAACATGAAATGTAAGTAATCTAGATAATGGATGTCGACAAGTTAAGAAAATTGAAGTTTTATATTAAAATGATTTTATATGTTTATTTTAACCTTTTAACAAAATGATTCTTAAATATATTAGTTTTGGAAAACAAAAGTTAGCATATTTACTTGATTTAGTACTAAAACGTTTTCAGCTTAGAAAGAACTTTATTATCAAAATATTTTATAAGATAATTGGTTAATGAATTTTAAACAACTTAATTAAAGCTTTATATTATAAATTACAAATATATATATATATATATATATATATATATATATATATATATATATATATATATATATATATATATATATATATATATATATATATATATATATATATATATATATATATTGTTTCAAAAACGTAAATGTAATATGACATAATACCTTCTATCATTATAAATAAATTGTGAAATATAATTACATTTGAAAAACTAAAATACTATTCGATATTATATGTACAAACTTATGTCTTTAAATAAAAACTTACATATTGTACAATGCGACTAAGTATAATATTAATTTTGTCAGAAAACCTTTTTATAATCTTGTATTAATATATATAACGAGTTGATGATTTATAGAAGCAAATGACCATAACACTCAAATGTATAGATTATACTTCGAGTTAAATAGTTTATCGCTAGTTAAGTCAAATTGTTGATAAAGGTACGCATCGCGAAACATAAAGTGCTAGTTTTCTAAGCGTACGAATCTACGTTTGAAAAATTGGAACTGGGACATTAGTCGAGCGTCATTGCACAATTCATCGGAACTAAATTTACAGGTCAACTATGTACGTAAATATAATATAATATTTAATTAATTATATAAATTAAATATATTATAATATATATATATATATATATATATATATATATATATATATATATATATATATATATATATATATAAATATATAAACTGTCGGCAGCCATGAAATCATTGAGGGTGAGCTGGAGGCAGGACCTCCGCGATTGCGGACCAAATGCCCACACCCACTCCACGATCGCAGAGCAGTGGGTCACGTATCGGGGCTATAAAACTCAATCGTTCTGCTTGCTTAACTCGCATATCAATCTCTCTATCTATATTATTACTCCGTAGTATATATTTATTTTATTTATATTATTATTATTATTATTATTATATTATTATCATTATTATTATGATTAAGATTAATATTATTATTATTAATCGTACTTAGTATTATTATTATGATTATTAGTATTATACATAAAATACTACGACGAAGTCATGAGCGGGTTATTTTAAAATGGGTTTTATGAAGTGGGATAGAGCTAAGGAAAATATGGGTTATAGCTATGGAGGTTATGGGTATGATTCGGGGGTATGCTCGTGAGGTCAATCTAGTGTTTATCATCTCCGTTGCGTCTACGTACCTTCCTGCAATATTGAATCTCAATATTGATACGTGAGCACTCATAACTTAACTTTTATATATTAATAGTGTATCCCTGACTAGTACTCGAGTAGATATGTTTATGCATGCTTGTATGTTTAATTTTGTCGTTAGATAGTTTATGATAAAATATGAATTCATTACATATGCGATTGAGATAAGGTATATGATATGCATGTCATTGGAAAGCTGACGAAAAATCAATAACTTTTCATTTAGGAAGCGTGTGATTTCGATGAACGGACTAATAGATATAGTCAACTGAATTCTTATTAATTTTAGTATTATTATTGTTAAAATGATTATTATTACTATCGTCGTTATTATTATTATCTAAAAATTATTATTATAATCATTATCAATATAAGTATTATCATTAAAAATTATTATTTTTATTATTATTACTATCGTTATTATCATTAAGGTTATTATTATTATTATTATTATTATTATTATTATTATTATTATTATTATTATTATTATTATTATTATTATTATTATTATTATTATTATCATTAAAAGTATCGTTAATATTAAAACTATCATTTTAATTAAAATCATCATTTTTTAATAGAAATATCATTATTATTATCATTTTAGTGTTATTATTATTAAAAATTATCATTTGAATAGAATTTGTGACAACCCGGAAATTTCCAACCAAATTTAAACTTTAATCTTTATATGTTTCTGACACGATAAGCAATATTTGTTAAGTTAAATTGCAAGAATTTTAAACTATGTTCATACATTCATTCAATCTCAACCAAGTTCCAACGATTCACGAACCATTAAACGAATATGATTATATATGTATATGTGTATATATATTATAACTTGAAACGTAAAAAAAATATTAGATTAAATAATTTATATGATTGTATCTGTTTCAAAATGTTTATCAATGGAATTAGAAGATAAGATCAAATGATTGAATTATCAGATATATTGAATTATGATTACAAGTCTCTGTTGAAAGGCCCACGTTGATTTGAGAAATCTTTCCATTTTAACAATATTCGGAAAATGGTAAAGTGATTTATAAATAAGAACAAATTGTCAATCATTGAGAACTAGATAAAGGATAGTGGAAGATTGAATCTCATAAAGACTCGATTGATCTATTTAGTTTCAAACGTACAAAAACGTTTTTAGTTTAAAAAGAACTTTATTATTAAAACGTATATAACTTTTATAAATATCTAGAACCACTTTTGACAACTCATTACTTAACTAGTATGATAAAGATAACGATATTTATATTTTATTTTATTAAATATATATAACGATTTAAATTAATATTATATATATTTATACACGTATTATACGTACATAGTTTTATACTTTTACTATACTTAAACTTTACTTTTACATTATTTTTACTTTACTTTAACTTTAATAATTCATACTTTAATAATTCACTTTAATAATTCATACTTTAATAATTCACTTTAATAATTCATACTTTAATAATTCACTTTAATAATTCATACTTTAATAATTCACTTTAATAATTCATACTTTAATAATTCACTTTAATAATTAAAAAATCTATTATAAATAGAATTCAATAGGTTTCATTATTTCATAGAAACTTGAAAATATTTTTCTCTAAACTCTCTCAATCGATTTACATATATATTTACTCCGTATTATTTCAAGATATTATTAGTATACATAAAATATTACGACGGAGTGCTGTCCGAGTGATTTCAAAATTGTTTTTTCGAGTAGGATAGGATTAAGGAAATTATGGGTTATAGCTATGAAGGTGATTGAGTATGGTTCATGGGTATGCTCGTGAGGTCAATATAGTGTTTATCATTTCCGTTGCGTCTACGTACCTTTCCTGCAATATTGAATCTCAATATTGATACGTGAGTACTCATAATTTAACTTTTACATACTAATAGCGTATCCCCGACTAGTGCTCGAGTATTTAGGATTATGCATGTTTGTACTTTTGATATTGCCCTTAGATAGGTTAGGTTGAATATTAAATTAGTTACACTTGCGGTTGAGATAAGGTATAAGATATGCATGTCCTTGAAAAGCTAGCGAAAAATTAAGAACTTTTTCTTTAGATATCGAATGGTTTCGATGAACGGATTAGAAGTTATAATAAATTGAATTTTCGATATTTTTATTAAAATTGATTATTATTATCGTCGTTTTTATCGTCGTTCTAGTTTTATCTTATTATTATCATTATTATTATCTTTATCAATAAAAGGGATTTATCATTAAAAATTGTTATTTTTTTTATTATTACTATCGTTATTATCGTTAAAGTTATAATTAGTATTATTATTATTATCCAATTATTATTATTATTATTATTATTATTATTATTATTATTATTATTATTATTATTATTATTATTATTATTATTATTATTATTATTATTATTATTAGTATTATTATTATTATTATCATTATTAATATATATATCATTATTTAAAAATGGTTATTGTTATTATTATTATTACTATATTATCATTAAGATAATTATTAGTATTATCGTTAATAATGTTATAGTAACTATCATTATTAATATTAGTGTAATTAAAACAAATATTTGTAACACCTAATTATTTTGATTACTATCATTATCATTATTATGAACACGATATAAAAGACGATTAAAAGCTATTAAACAAAACGATTAGGAAATAATGAGTAAGAGTATCATGATGAAATTAAAATATTATAAGATATTGATTTAGATAAAATTATCGTTCTTATTATTTTTATCATTACTATTATTATTTAAAGTATCGTTAGTATTAAAACTATCATTTTAACAAAAATTATCATTTTAATAGAAATGTCATTGTTACTATAAAATATTATTATTATTATTATTATTTTAAATAGAATTATTATTTTAAAGATAATATTAAAAATTATCGTAAATATTAAAGTTATCATAATTAGAATTATCGTTTTATCATAATGTCATCTTAGTAATTATAAATATTGATATTTTTATAATAATAATTATTATTACAAAATAATACAACTTTTACTTACTATCATTATAGATATTATTTTATCAAATAAATATGTTATACAAACATATTTTACTACGTGTAATAATTTACTTTAAAAATACCTATCATATTATCTTTATGATATTAAATGAACCCTATAAATTTTATTACTTAATATATATAAAAGTATATTTTATTACATAAAGTTAATATAAAATTTTATTTATTAATAAATAAATTATATTATTACTCTAATAAATCTTTTAAAAATATTTAAAAATAGAAAACGACGATATTTAAACTATATATTAATCATGTATAGATTTTTTGGAAATTATTTTGAGTCAAATTTACTTATGTTGACTTTTGCATATTAGTCTCGAGCATTAGGATTGTGGTACACTATGACTTGACCTAATTTGTTAGACAAATATTGACCAACACATAATTATATATAATTAATTTAGGTTCGTGAATCCGAGGCCAACCTTGCACTTGTTCAATGACGTTATATGTATTTTTACTACGAAATACAGTATGGTGAGTTTCATTTGCTCCCTTTTACTCTTTACATTTTTGGAGCTGAGAATACATGTAAATGTTTTATTAACTGTTTTACAATAATTATATGCGTGAGTTTCATTTACCTTTTTACCCTTTATATTTTTGGGCTGAGAATACATGCGCAATTTTTATAAATGTTTTACGAAATAGACACAAGTATTCGAAACTACATTATATGGTTGAATTATTGAAATCGAATATGCCCCTTTTTATTAAGTCTGGTAATCTAAGAATTAGGGAATAGACACCCTAATTGACGCGAATCCTAAAGATAGATCTATTGGGCCTAACAAACCCCATCCAAAGTACCGGATGCTTTAGTACTTCGAAATTTATATCATGTCCGAAGGAGGATCCCGGAATGATAGGGGATATTCTTATATGTATCTAGTTAATGTCGGTTACCAGGTGTTCACCATATGAATGATTATTTTTGTCTCTATGCATGGGACGTATATTTATGAGAACTGGAAATGAAATTCTTGTGGTCTATTAAAATGATGGAAATAAATGATTATGATAAACTAATGAACTCACCAACCTTTTGGTTAACACTTTAAAGCATGTTTATTCTCAGGTGTTAAAGAAATCTTCCGCTGTGCATTTGCTCATCTTAAAGATATTACTTGGAGTCTTTCATAGCATATTTCGAAGAACGTTGCATTCGAGTCATTGAGTTCATCAAAGATTATTATTAAATCAATTTACAGTTGGATAGTGGATATTATGAAATGGTATGCATGCCTGTCAATTTTCAATGTAAAGAAAGTTTGTCTTTTAAAAATGAATGCAATGTTTGTAAAATGTATCATATAGAGGTCAAATACCTCGCAATGTAATCAACTATTGTAAATCATTTATAATGTATATGAACGGGTCCTTTCAGTTGGTATCAGAGCGGTGGTCTTAGCGAACCATGTCTGCATTAGTGTGTCTAACTGATAAGTCGTTAGGATGCATTAGTGAGTCTGGACTTCGACCGTGTCTGCATGTCAAAAGTTTTGCTTATCATTTTTAGTCGGAAATCGGCTGCTTATCATTCTTAGGAAATTACCTGCTTATCATTACTAGTCTAGACACGTCTTGCTACATTAATTGCATGAGTAGTGTATAGACAAAATTCATATCTTAGCGTATCTGCTAAATCATATCTTATCGTATCTGTTACTTTAAACTTTACCTGACATATCCCGCAAATTCCTCCGTAATCTACGAAATCTTTTGTTCTATATCTATGGATATTCTATGTAATTAGAATACCATCCGATAACCAAAAATCATTTCATATTGAAAAATCCTTATTCAATCGTACGAAATGGAATTCATCATTAATTCAAGTTCCTCGGATTCCGAAATGGAATCCCACTCCAGCTCTGAAAGCAGTGTGACCGGAATGGATCAACCAATCAGCCATCATCTATTCTGGATGAATTGGGGATGGGTTCGTAGCCTCTTCAATCATTGGAGACAAGAAGAAGGTGATCCCTTCCATCCACCCCATTGCCCTCTTAACGAAGAACCTGAAGCACTTACCGGCGAACCAATCCGAAACACCATTTTCTCTCTCATTTCCAGAGTATCTCATCACGATTATATACTACATCAAATTCTAGATTATATTTATCCGCTCGTCTGAACCGACAATCACCCCGGTATAATAGAAGAAGTCAACGAGCTTCGCGCTCAGGTAGTGGCTTTGGAGAATATGGTGCAAAGATTACAAACACCAGCAGCAGCACCAGCAGCATAACCAGTACCACCATCATCAACGCCAACAGTACCATTACCACCTCCAACCACAACAGCGTCGTAAACCTCAACTTCACAATCTGTCCCACGAGCATCAACGTCATACACACCATAGATACCAAGGAGTACCAACAACAATAACTGACGAAGTATTAATTCATAACTTCATTGGAGAAACATTCCGCGGCGATTATGTAATCTCTAAAGTCTTAGAGACTATCTAATCTAGCCCTAACCATAAATCAGTTAAACGAACCAAAATGATAGAAGGAAGAGTAGAAACCCTGACAAAAATGGTGTGTGATTAACAAGCTAAACTTGCTTTACCAACAGCATCAACAGTACCGTCAGCGTTACCAGCATCGTCAGTACAGTCAACATCCGAATCAACAACACCGATAACATCACAAACTCCGTCAGTTAAAGAATCACTGTGGACATTATTACGAATCAATAACGTGTATATTGTATCAACGAGTTATGAAGAATTAACTCATTCCCTCTGAAGAAATTATATGTATATATATATATATATATATATATATATATATATATATATATATATATATATATATATATATATATTTTGAAATAAATCTTTCCGTGCTAAGCTATTGTGTGTAAATCTTAACTACTCGGTTAATTCATATTACAAATATGCAATAATGTACGTCCTTCGGCCGCAACTTAACCAGTGTTAACTACAATCTCTGTCCAATTCAACAAATTTCAATTCATAATAAATCAAGTATATATTTGATTTTACACTTTCATCATCGATGTACCCGAAACTTTTCAGATAACATCATTCGTACTTTGCGAAATTCACAAGAATTCCATGAACCGAACATCATACATCAACAAATAACGAAGTATTGATTCATAATTTCAATGTCATTAAAGAAATACTGCGTAAAAGTTATGTACTTTTTAAAGCCTTTAGGGATTATTCAATTCTAGTTTCAACCGTAAATCAAATGAGTTTAATTTAACATTAACTCATTAAATCTATGTTACATATGAAGAAAATATACATATATATATTTTTATAAAGACTGTAATAAAATTCTTTTGTATAAAATATTAATTGTGAAATTTTTTTTAACGGGTAGGTAATACCCGAGAGATATATAAATTCATAATTAATATGTTACATTCTTCGAATCTGATTCAGCAAATCATCCATTATACTCCCTACTTTCACAACAATATACATTCTTTTATAGAAATCAACACAACCATACTCATTCAAAATTTAATTACATATTCTGATTTTGAAATCTCAAAATTCAACTTGAGATATGACCAAAATCATCACTCTTAGATCCTTACATCTTTCACAAGCTATATTTTGACTTCAAAACTGTGTTAGAACATCAAATGTATGTTAACGATTACAATCTGTGTTCAAACCTTTCGAAAATTTCTGAAGACACTTCGAATGATGAGCAATCGAGATGATGATCCAACCACATGTTACCCACAGTTATGTACCCGAAAAACTCTTGAAACCAAAGTAAAAGTTTAAACAATGTATCCGCATCAGATTCTTTGGCATTTATTAGCAAAAATAACTTTGCGACTCCTATTCAAAGTAGCCAGTTTTGTCACAGCTCTAGCAAGTCAACTTCGACTTTTCAGTCAGACTAACCTTATTATAACCTTGAGATATACACCATCGTTACCAGGGAACCTTTTACATTCCACCACATTATTAGCAGATGTACCAACAACTTCATTACCCTTTGACTTTAGCCTCTCCAAAAAGTCATTATAATTATTCATTGAAATCCCATCATTTACTCATTCGCATCTTGTAATGAGAATTGCCATACGAATCATTGGGAATTAGCAATCAGTATTTTGAAATCTCACAGGATGTCTACGCCAACAGTTATATGTGTATATATAACGTCTATCTTCTGGACTTAATTTGAATGTGAAGTTTCTGAAAAACACTCCGAACTACGAATTGGTTCTCCGAAAAAAAATGCTGATGAAGCAGCAAAAACTATAAACGAATTCAAACGGTAAAAGCTGGATTATAATGATGAAGTGTGCTGGCAAAGCGCAGAAAAAGAGAAGTTTTGGAACTGGAAAACGGATTGAGCAAAGTAGGAAGGAGGCTGAGGACAAATTACAAAGACTGAACATGACTTCAAAGGATCCAAATAATTCAGTACCTGCTGAAGTCATTAACGAATACCTTGCTCGTGACTCTAAACCCCTGCGGACAATATTCTTCATCATCCTCTGATATTAGAAATTCTAAAATATCATCATATCTTTCATTATAAATATCCTCCATATTCCTGAAGATATTTTCTTAATTTTTCTTATTTGAAATCATTTACCTCTTCGTGCTATCTGTATTACATCATAAAAGAAACTATTTTAGTTTCTAAATTCTGAAACATTCAAGCTTAAAATAGGAATATTTTGAAGTAATGTTGGGAACTGAAGCATGAATTAGTATAATAAAATGACACTTGATCAATGTGATTATATTACAGTAAGTCATGCTGAGTTCCTAAATGGAACGTGATGATTCACAGATCATAACATCATTACGTGCCATGTTATACGACTCTTGTATTCTATTTAACCTCTAAAATATCAAGAAAATATTTCTTGATGATTCGGCCTTTTCTAAGGTATTCTAGTAATTTGACAAGTCAAGATCGTGCCATCACAATTTCCTTCCTAGAACATTAACAATGTTCATTCCGAAATTCATATCTGTGAATTCTGGACCATTACAAGCGGTGCTTAATCGCAAGAAGAAGAAACGAAAGGACAAAACTCCGAAATAGAAATTGGGGTATAAATTGCAGCAAATAAAAGAGAGCATTAACTGTGAATGATAATGATTATAGAAGACAGAAGCAGAGACTTTGAAATATAAGGGAACATATAAATCCCAACAACAAACCAGAAATTATAAACCATATATATCGATGCATATAGCAATATAAAGACACGGGAGAACTAGAAACACTATAAACCCAAGAGTATAGTAGAAGTAAATAGATTCTTCCGGCGGTAGATGAAAAAGAAGAATGACCGATATGAAAGTTAGAAGTATATCGAGAATCAGAACTGGATGGAGCATATTGATGAATACTTTAAAATATGAGTTGAGGGGGAAAGAATAGAAGGTGATGAAACATGACTAGCAACTTAGAAATCAAAAGATTTAACTCACACAATGGCGGAATAAGTGAATCAAACCCTCTAGTGAATAGGTTAAGTTTTTTTTTGATTAATTTAGTCAAACCATAACTAAATCAAGTGTGATTAGATCAACACCTAGAGCTATTATTCACCACCTGGGTGATTTGGACTGAGAGAGAATCGGAGGAGCTCACTAGATCTGAGTGTGTGTAACAAATGAGAGGCTTAACCTAAAATGAAGAATATAAGACTTTATATACCCCTGCTGTTGACTCACCCATACGATTCATTCATCACACCTACGAGTTGGCTTCATCAGCCGTACGGGTGATCACTCACTTGTGTCTTCTCATTTAGGAAGCGTGTGATTTCGATGAACGGACTAAAAGATATAGTCAACTGAATTCTTATTAATTTTAGTATTATTATTGTTAAAATGATTATTATTACTATCGTCGTTATTATTATTATCTAAAAATTATTATTATAATCATTATCAATATAAGTATTATCATTAAAAATTATTATTTTTATTATTATTACTATCGTTATTATCATTAAGGTTATTATTATTATTATTATTATTATTATTATTATTATTATTATCATTAAAAGTATCGTTAATATTAAAACTATCATTTTAATTAAAATCATCATTTTTTTAATAGAAATATCATTATTATTATTATTATCATTTTAGTGTTATTATTATTAAAAATTATCATTTGAATAGAATTTGTGACAACCCGGAAATTTCCAACCAAATTTAAACTTTAATCTTTATATGTTTCTGACACGATAAGCAATATTTGTTAAGTTAAATTGCAAGAATTTTAAACTATGTTCATACATTCATTCAACCTCAACCAAGTTCCAACGATTCACGAACCATTAAACGAATATGATTATATATGTATATGTGTATATATATTATAACTTGAAACGTAAAAAAATATTAGATTAAATACTTTATATGATTGTATCTGTTTCAAAATGTTTATAAATGGAATTAGAAGATAAGATCAAATGATTGAATTATCAGATATATTGAATTATGATTACAAGTCTCTGTTGAAAGGCCCACGTTGATTTGAGAAATCTTTCCATTTTAACAATATTCGGAAAATGGTAAAGTGATTTATAAATAAGAACAAATTGTCAATTATTGAGAACTAGACAAAGGATAGTGGAAGATTGAATCTCATAAAGACTCGATTGATCTATTTAGTTTCAAACGTACAAAAACGTTTTTAGTTTAAAAAGAACTTTATTATTAAAACGTATATAACTTTTATAAATATCTAGAACCACTTTTGACAACTCATTACTTAACTAGTATGATAAAGATAACGATATTTATATTTTATTTTATTAAATATATATAACGATTTAAATTAATATTATATATATTTATACGCGTATTATACGTACATAGTTTTATACTTTTACTATACTTAAACTTTACTTTTACTTTATTTTTACTTTACTTTAACTTTAATAATTTACTTTAATAATTCATACTTTAATAATTCACTTTAATAATTCATACTTTAATAATTCACTTTAATAATTCATACTTTAATAATTCACTTTAATAATTCATACTTTAATAATTCACTTTAATAATTCATACTTTAATAATTCACTTTAATAATTCAAAAATCTATTATAAATAGAATTCAATAGGTTTCATTATTTCATAGAAACTTGAAAATATTTTTCTCTAAACTCTCTCAATCGATTTACATATATATTTACTCCGTATTATTTCAAGATATTATTAGTATACATAAAATATTACGACGGAGTGCTGTCCGAGTGATTTCAAAATTGTTTTTCGAGTAGGATAGGATTAAGGAAATTATGGGTTATAGCTATGAAGGTGATTGAGTATGGTTCATGGGTATGCTCGTGAGGTCAATATAGTGTTTATCATTTCCGTTGCGTCTACGTACCTTTCCTGCAATATTGAATCTCAATATTGATACGTGAGTACTCATAATTTAACTTTTACATACTAATAGTGTATCCCCGACTAGTGCTCGAGTATTTAGGATTATGCATGTTTGTACTTTTGATATTGCCCTTAGATAGGTTAGGTTGAATATTAAATTAGTTACACTTTCGGTTGAGATAAGGTATAAGATATGCATGTCCTTGAAAAGCTAGCGAAAAATTAAGAACTTTTTCTTTAGATATCGAATGGTTTCGATGAACGGATTAGAAGTTATAATCAATTGAATTTTCGATATTTTTATTAAAATTGATTATTATTATCGTCGTTTTTATCGTCGTTCTAGTTTTATCTTATTATTATCATTATTATTATCTTTATCAATAAAAGGGATTTATCATTAAAAATTGTTATTTTTTTTTATTATTACTATCGTTATTATCGTTAAAGTTATAATTAGTATTATTATTATTATCCAATTATTATTATTATTATTATTATTATTATTATTATTATTATTATTATTATTATTATTATTATTATTATTATTATTAGTATTATTATTATTATTATCATTATTAATATATATATCATTATTTAAAAATGGTTATTGTTATTATTATTATTACTATATTATCATTAAGATAATTATTAGTATTATGGTTAATAATGTTATAGTAACTATCATTATTAATATTAGTGTAATTAAAACAAATATTTGTAACACCTAATTATTTTGATTACTATTATTATCATTATTATGAACACGATATAAGAGACGATTAAAAGCTATTAAATGAAACGATTAGGAAATAATGAGTAAGAGTATCATGATGAAATTAAAATATTAAAAGATATTGATTTAGATAAAATTATCGTTCTTATTATTTTTATCATTACTATTATTATTAAAAGTATCGTTAGTATTAAAACTATCATTTTAACAAAAATTATCATTTTAATAGAAATGTCATTGTTACTATAAAATATTATTATTATTATTTTAAATAGAATTATTATTTTAAAGATAATATTAAAAATTATCGTAAATATTAAAGTTACCATAATTAGAATTATCGTTTTATCATAATGTCATCTTAGTAATTATAAATATTGATATTTTTATAATAATAATTATTATTACAAAATAATACAACTTTTACTTACTATCATTATAGATATTATTTTATCAAATAAATATGTGATACAAACATATTTTACTACGTGTAATAATTTACTTTAAAAATACCTATCATATTATCTTTATGATATTAAATGAACCCTATAAATTTTATTACTTAATATATATAAAAGTATATTTTATTACATAAATTTAATATAAAATTTTATTTATTAATAAATAAATTATATTATTACTCTAATAAATCTTTTAAAAATATTTAAAAATAGAAAACGACGATATTTAAACTATATATTAATCATGTATAGATTTTTTGGAAATTATTTTGAGTCAAATTTACTTATGTTGACTTTTGCATATTAGTCTCGAGCATTAGGATTGTGGTACACTATGACTTGACCTAATTTGTTAGACAAATATTGACCAACACATAATTATATATAATTAATTTAGGTTCGTGAATCCGAGGCCAACCTTGCACTTGTTCAATGACGTTATATGTATTTTTACTACGAAATACAGTATGGTGAGTTTCATTTGCTCCCTTTTACTCTTTACATTTTTGGAGCTGAGAATACATGCAAATGTTTTATTAACTGTTTTACAATAATTATATGCGTGAGTTTCATTTGCCTTTTTACCCTTTATATTTTTGGTCTGAGAATACATGCGTAATTTTTATAAATGTTTTACGAAATAGACACAAGTAATCGAAACTACATTATATGGTTGAATTATTGAAATCGAATATGCCCCTTTTTATTAAGTCTGGTAATCTAAGAATTAGGGAACAGACACCCTAATTGACGCGAATCCTAAAGATAGATCTATTGGGCCTAACAAACCCCATCCAAAGTACCGGATGCTTTAGTACTTCGAAATTTATATCATGTCCGAAGGAGGATCCCGGAATGATAGGGGATATTCTTATATGTATCTAGTTAATGTCGGTTACCAGGTGTTCACCATATGAATGATTATTTTTGTCTCTATGCATGGGACGTATATTTATGAGAACTGGAATTGAAATTCTTGTGGTCTATTAAAATGATGGAAATAAATGATTATGATAAACTAATGAACTCACCAACCTTTTGGTTGACACTTTAAAGCATGTTTATTCTCAGGTGTTAAAGAAATCTTCCGCTGTGCATTTGCTCATTTTAAAGATATTACTTGGAGTCTTTTATAGCATATTTCGAATAACGTTGCATTCGAGTCATTGAGTTCATCAAAGATTATTATTAAATCAATTTATAGTTGGATAGTGGATATTATGAAATGGTATGCATGCCTGTCAATTTTCAATGTAAAGAAAGTTTGTCTTTTAAAAATGAATGCAATGTTTGTAAAATGTATCATATAGAGGTCAAATACCTCGCAATGTAATCAACTATTGTAAATCGTTTATAATGTATATGAACGGGTCCTTTCAGAATTATTATTTAATAAGATATATTATTATTAAAATTATTATGATTAAAATTATCATTTTATCATAATTGATATCATCATTAGTAAATATAAATATTGTTATTATTATTAGTAGAATAATTATAATAATTATTATTACAAAATAATACAACTTTTACTTATTATTATTATTATTATTATTATTATTATTATTATTATTATTATTATTATTATTATTATTATTATTATTATTATTATTATTATTATTATTATTATCAATATTATTTTATCAAATAAATATGTGATACAATGATATTTTTATCACACGTAATATAATTACATTAATAATACATACCACTATATTTTTATGATATTAAGTGAACTTTATAAATTTTATTACTTAAGATATATATAAAAGTATATTTTTATCATATAAAATTTTAATATAAATTTTTATTAATAAATGACTTATATTATTTACTCTAATAAAATCTGATAAATATATTTAAATATATAAAATGACTATATTTAAGTTACATAATAAACATAAATAGATTTTTGAAAGTCATTTTTGGATTAGATGACTTTTGTTGACTTTTGCATGTCGGTCTCGAGCATTAGGATTGTGATACACTAAGACTTGACCTAAATTGTTAGACATATATTAACCAACATATAAATATATATATATACTTAATATAGGTTCGTGAATCCGAGGCCAACCTTGCACTTATTCAATGACGACATATGTATTTTTACTACGAAATACAGTATTGTGAGTTTTATTTGCTCACTTTTTAAATGCTTTTGCAATATATATTTTTGGGACTGTATGCGCTGCTTTTATAAATGTTTGATGAAATAGACATAAGTACTTAAAACTACATTCTATGGTTGGATTATTAAACCGAATATCGCCCTTTTTAGTCTGGTAACCTAAGAATTAGGGAACAGTACCCCTAATTGACACGAATCCTAAAGATAGATCTATGGGCCTAACAAACCCCATCCAAGGTATGGATGCTTTAGTACTTCGATTTATTATTATACAGATGAGAGGATTCTATTTTGGGGATATTCTATATTCATCTTGTTAAGGTCGGTTACCAGGTGTTCACCATATGAATGATTTTATCGTTATGCAGATGAGAGGATTCTACTATTGGAATTATGTTTATAAATATGAAAATCTTGTGGTCTATTAAAAATGATAGAAATGAATATTGATGATAAACTAATGAACTCACCATCCTTTTGGTTGACACTTTAAAGCATGTTTATTCTCAGGTTTGAAAGAAATCTTCCGCTGTGCATTTGCTCATTTTAGAGATATCACTTAGAGTCATTCATGACATATTTCAAAAGACATTGCATTTGAGTCGTTGAGTCCGTCAAGATTATTATTAAGTCAATTATAGTTGGATGTGTTATGAAATGGTATGCATGCCGTCAAATTTCGATGTAAAGAAAATTTGTCTTTTAAAAACGAATGCAATGTTTGTAAAATGTATCATATAGATGTTAAATACCTCGCAATGAAATCAACTATTGTGAATCGTTTATAATGTATACGAACGGGTCCTTTCAAATGCTGTTTGTGTTGACAAACACACTGTCAGTGTTCATGGATCTCATGAACCGTGTGTGTAATCCATACCTAGAAAAGTTTGTTATTGTGTTCATTGATGATATTCTGGTATATTCAAAGAACAGGAAGGAACATGAACAACATCTCCGTTTGATACTTGAGATGCTCAGGAAAGAGCAGCTGTATATAAAATGTTTTCGAAGTGTGAATTTTGGCTGCAAGAAGTTCAATTTTTGGGTCATATCATGGGTATTAATGGTATTCAAGTTGATTTTGCGAAGAAAGAAATGGTCAAGAATTGGGAGATTCCTAAGTTGCCATTGCAGATTCAGCAATTCTTAAGTCTCACCGGTTATATTAGGAGATTCATTGAGGGATTTTCTACTATTTCCCGACAGTTGACAACATTCACTCACAAGAGTAAAAAGTATGAATGGACTGAGCAACATGAGTTCGCATTTCAGTTGTTAAAACAGAAAGTGACTACTGCTCTGATTTTGTCTTTACCGAAGGGAATGAAGATTTCGTGATTTACTCTGATGCTTCACGACAGGGTTTTGGTTGCGTGTTGATGCAACAGAAGAAACTGATTGCCTATGGATAACGACAGTTGAAGATTCATGAGTAGAACTATATGACACATGATTTGGAACTTGGTGTTGTGGTCTTTGCACTGAAGATGTGGAGACACTACTTGTTGTGACGACCTGGAAATTTTCGACCAAATTTAAACTTAATCATTATGTGATTTCGACACAATAAGCAAAGTATGTAATGTTGAGTCTCCAAAATTTTGAAATTATATTCATGTAATCAATTACCCTTTGACTGTGCTCGATGATTCATGAACAACTATTTGGAATACTGTGCTTGTATGATTTCGATTATGTTTCATTTCACAATCAACTGAGTAATAGTATTTTATTATTATTATTATATTACAATTAAATCTATCCATATATATATATATATATATATATATATATATATATATATATATATATATATATATATATATATATATATATATATATATATATATATATATATATATATATATATATATATATATAATACATATACATAAAGATAGATAGAAACAACCATCACCACTTATTGATTCTACTTTCCTGTCAGATTACCACCACCACACCTATTTTTACTTTTCTTCTCTTTTCTTTCTTTATATATTTACATATAGATTTACTTATAGATAAATATAACACCCACTATCTATCTATTTGTATTATAATGCAATTAATTGATTAAATGTCTTTATTATGGCACCTATGTTCGTATCAATTATTGTTCCTTTTAAATGTAGATTGAATTAATTAAAAGAAGCACACTATTTTGTTGGTTAATGATAATTTAATTTATATACAAACATCTATACGTGCATCCCCTCTCCAAGCACAAATCTCCATTTATTTTTAAATGTCACAGACTCCAAACTGTTTCTACTTTTCCACTTTTGTTTTTGTGTACCACCCCACCACTGAAAAATTGTTTGTATGCTTTTGTTTTTGATCAAACAACTTGATTCATATTATCAATACTTTCTTTTATAAAATATATGTACCCATATCATCACAAAGCCTCCATCTCTCCATCTCTCTATCTCATTCGTCCCTCTATTTTCTCTCTTCTCTAAATTTTACAAACTCGTGATTTTTTTTTGTTCTTTCTATTTCAAATGAGCATATAGCAAACCATGGAACCATGATCCATGCTACTGTTTCGACTGCAAACTTTATGTTGCATCATGAATTATAGCTACAACTGTTGTTCCTGTTTTGATCGAAGACCCATAACCACCACCATGAACAAGTCTACCACTCAAATACCATGAATGCGTATGTTATTTTCTGTTTGTTCAACTCGTATACCATTTCTTTATTTCATATATATATACATACAAAACGTGATTTAAAATAACCCAAAGCCACATTGAACTACTATTATCATCATCAAGAAAGCGATCCATTTTCTGTTTACTTCGTGAAACCCTACAACCCTCAATCATGTGAACCACCACAAACACTATCAAACTATCGTGTTTCAGTTTCTAATTAAATGAACTGAACACCAAATCACCATCACCATAAGTCCACGTTGCCATCACCTACTACTATTGTTTTACTGTTGCTGCAGCCTCTATTTCTGATTCTCCTATTCGGATACCACAACAACCATGTAAATCCGTCAACCACCTTCAACTCTTCTCTCTCTATATAAACCTCACTCTCTCTCTTCATTTTCTGTTTTGTTCCAACAACAAACCACCGCCATGTCGTCACTATAATTGCAATTACTAATACTTTAAACGAAGAAAAGAGGAAGAAATCAATGACCTATGATGATGACCTGGAATAGTGAACGCCACTTCTACTCCTGTGAAACAAGGTACGATGATGAAACCAAACTTTTGCAACTACTATTTCCTTTGTTTATCCTTCCTGTACAAAACCCACTCAAAACACCACCATCATCTAACGCAATCAATGGCTGTTAACTACTATACCTTACGGATCGAACAAACCAAAACACCATCACCTTTTGAGTCATTATTGCAGCCATAGTATTTGATAATGACTGCTGCAATTGGATCCCTTTCTGGTACTTTTTATTATTAAAGAAAATACCTTTTTGACTTAAGATAATGATTAATAAGATGATGAGTGCTCTCACTGAATTGTTTTCTATTTGAATTTAAACAAAACACCGAAACCCTACCAATTGTCCCACTTTCATTTCCTATCAGTTTCCTTTTTCTTCTGTCGACATTAAACCAATAATCTGGGCCATTTATTGATAAACGTGCTTGTGAAGCAAGTTGGGCCATGTTTATGTTATTGGGCCGTGATCTCATTACTATTATAATCCAATTTAAGCTGTTATTCTTGCGTGAACTACAACATTTGCTGCAGCTACTGCTGTAGCTTCGTGTTTCTGTTTTTTCTAGTTGTCAAAACAAACCCAAACCACAATTGTTTTGCTACTGTTCCGGTTAAAAGGTGAAGACGTGATGGTATGGAATAATTATAATAAAACGATGATGATATCATAAGAGAATGATGATGATGATGTTATGAACGCAAGTAAAGATGTTGATGATATGTCAAAGTAATCTGACTAGATAGGATTATTATTATGATTATTGGATCCCTGATTGAATTAATTTTGATGAAGAAGAAAAGTAATGAAATAAAGAATAAAACAAAATGAAATTCGTATTATTCAGGAAAGAAACAGATAGCATAATGGTTTGATATGTGTTGGTTTAATCAAGAGGTCTTGGGTTCGAGCCCGGTTTGGGGCGTTTCTTTTTATATAAGCTTTGGAAGGTATATATCATTACCAAAATTATTATTATTATTATTATTACTATTATTATTATTACTATTAAAATTATTATTATTTATTATTATTATTATTATTATTATGATTATAGAAAGTATAATTATTATTAATATTGATATTACTAATATTATTACCATTACTAAGTATTATCATTTAGTATTATGATTACTATGATTACTAATATTATTATAAGTATTAGAATTACTATTATTATTACAATTATTATTATTATTAAGTATTAGAATTTTGTTAATAATAAGTGTTTTGATTATGATTATTATTATCATTTATATGAATATTTAAACCATTTTATAATTATTAGTATTATTATTACCATAAGTAACATTATAGTATCATTATTATTACTTTTACCATATTCATTATGACAACTATATTATTATTACTATCAAGATCATTAATATAAAACTATTATGAAAATAAAAGTTTTAAAAATGTTATAAAGATTATAAATATAAATTTTACTATGAAAATTAAATATAGGGTTAAAATGAAATATTATTATTATTATTATTATTATTATTATTATTATTATTATTATTATTATTATTATTATTATTATTATTATTATTATTATTATTATTATTATTATTATTATTATTATTATTATTATTATTATTATTATTATTATTATTATTATTATTATTATTATTATTATTATGATTATTATTATTATTATTATTATTATTATTATTATTATTATTATTATTATTATTATTATTATTATTATTATTATTATTATTATTATTATTATTATTACCACTATTATTATTGTTATTATTACAAATAAAAATAAAAACTTTATATAAAAACACATTACAAATATATTAATATTACTTATTACTATATTTTATCAATAAAATGTTATTAACTATATTGAAATGATAAGTATAATTTACATAAAAAGTATGAATTAAATATATTAAATTTATTTATATAACCTATAATATAACAAGTATATCATTAATAATAATATATATATTTGCTCGATTACATGTATATGTATTAATATATATATGAATAATATAGGTTGGTGAATCCGAGGCCAACCCTGCACTGTTCAATGCCGTCATATATATTTTTACTACAAAATACAGTATCGTGAGTTTTCATTACTCCCCTTTTAAATACTTTTGCAATATATATTTTTGGGACTGAGAATACATGCGCTGCTTTTATAAATGTTTTACGGAATAGACACAAGTAATCGAAACTACATTCTATGGTTGGATTATCGAAATCGAATATCACCCTTTTAGCTTGGTAGCCTAAGAATTAGGGAACAGGCACCCTAATTGACGCGAATCCTAAAGGTAGATCTACGGGCACTAACTCCCCCCATATGAAATGTCCCGTTCATATTGATTATAAACGTTCCATATTAATTGATTTCGTCGCGAGGTTTTGA
Source organism: Rutidosis leptorrhynchoides (assembly GCF_046630445.1). NCBI lineage: Eukaryota > Viridiplantae > Streptophyta > Magnoliopsida > Asterales > Asteraceae > Rutidosis > Rutidosis leptorrhynchoides. Next base: position 317,938,919 of record NC_092334.1, read on the forward strand.
CCTCTATATGAGACGTTTTCAAAGACTACATTCATTTTTAAAACAACCATAACCTTTATTTTATCTATAAAGGTTTAAAAAGCATTACGTAGATTATCAAATAATGATAATCTAAAATATACCGTTTACACACGACCATTACATAATGGTTTACAATAAGAATATATTACATCAAAAATAAGTTTCTTGAATGCAGTTTTTACATAATATCATACAAGCATGGACTCCAAATCTTATCCTTATTTTAGTATGCAATAGCGGAAGCTCTTAATAATCACCTGAGAATAAACATGCTTAAAACGTCAACAAAAAATGTTGGTGAGTTATAGCTTTAACCTATATATTATCAAATCATAATAATAGACCATAAGATTTCATATTTCAATATATATCCCATACATAGAGATAAAATTCATTCATATGGTGAACACCTGGTAACTGACATTAACAAGATGCATATAGAATATCCCCATCATTCCGGGACATCCATCGGACATGATAAAATCGAAGTACTAAAGCATTCCAAATTCCATAATGGGGCTTGTTGGGCCCGATAGATCTATCTTTAGGATTCGCGTCAATTTGGGGGTCTGTTCCCAAATTCTTAGGCTACCAAGCTAAAAAGGGGCATATTCGGCTTCGATCATTCACCCATATAATGTAGTTTCATTTACTTGTATCTATTTCATAAAATATTTATAAAATTTGCATGTATTCTCATCCCAAAATATTAGATCTTAAAAGTGGGACTATAACTCACTTTCACAGATTTTTACTTCGTCGGGAAGTAAGACTTGGCCACTGGTCGATTCACAAACCTATAACAAATATGTACATATATATCAAAGTATGTTCAAAATATATTTACAACATTTTTAATACGTTTTAATGTTTTAAGTTTATTAAGTCAGCCGTCCTCATTAGTAACCTACAACTAGTTGTCCATAGTTAGATGTACAGAAAATAAATCGATATATATATTATCTTGGATCAATCCACGACCCAGTGTATACACGTCTCAGGCTAGATCACAACTCAAAGTATATATATTTTTGGAATCAACCTCAACCCTGTATAGTTAACTCCAACATTACTGCATATAGAGTGTCTATGGTTGTTCCAAATAATATATATACATGGGTCGATATGATATGTCAAAACATTTGCATACGTGTCTATGGTATCCCAAGATTAAATAATATATTAGAATACATGTATAATACAATATAAGTTAGCAAGGATAGGGTTTGTATAGAATTGTTACAATATTTCCCGTAGCTACAACAATCAAAAAATATCCAATTTTGTTTTACCCATAACTTCTTCGTTTTAAATCCATTTTGAGTGAATCAAATTGCAATGGTTTCATGTTGAACTCTATTTTATGATTATAAATATAAAAATTATAGCTTTATAGTCAAAAATACGGGTTACAAGTCATTTTAGTAAAGGTAGTCATTTCAGTCGAAAGAACGACGTCTAGATGACCATTTTGGAAAACATACTTCCACTTTGAGTTTAACCATGATTTTTGGATATAGTTTCATGTTCATAAGAAAAATCATTTTTACAGAAGAACAACTTTTAAATCAAAGTTTATCATAGTTTTTAATTATCAAACCCAAAACAGCCCGCGGTGTTACTACGACGGCGTATGTCCGGTTTTACGGTGTTTTTCGTGTTTCCAGGTTTTAAATCATTAAGTTAGCATATCATATAGATATAGAAAATGTGTTTAGTTGATTTTAAAAGTCAAGTTAGAAGGATTAACTTTTGTTTGCGAACAAGTTTAGAATTAACTAAACTATGTTCTAGTGATTTCAAGTTTAAACCTTCGAATAAGGTAGTTTTATATATATGAATCGAATGATGTTATGAACATCATTACTACCACAGGTTTTGTGGATAAACCTACTGGAAATGAGAAAAATAGATCTAGCTTCAAAGGATCCTTGGATGGCTTGAAAGTTCTTGAAGCAGAATCATGACACGAAAACAAGTTCAAGAAAGATTTTTACTTGAAATAAGATTGTTATAGTTATAGAAATTGAATCAAAGTTTGAATATGAGTATTACCTTGTATTATAAAGATATATTACTGTAAATAAGAAAGATTTCTTGAGGTTGGATGATCACTTTACAAGGTTGGAAGTAAGCTAGCAAACTTGGAAGTATTCATGATTTTATGAAACTAGAACTTATAGAATTTATGAAGAACACTTAGAACTTGAAGATAGAACTTGAGAGACATCAATTAGATGAAGAAAATTGAAGAATAAAAGTATTTGTAGGTGTTTTTGGTCGTTGGTATATGGATTAGATATAAAGGATGTGTAATTTTGTTTACATGTAAATAAGTCATGAATGATTACAAATATTTTTGTAATTTTATGAGATATTTCATGCTAGTTGCCAAATGATGGTTCCCACATGTGTTAGGTGACTCACATGGGCTGCTAAGAGCTAATCATTGGAGTGTATATACCAATAGTACATATATCCAAAAGCTGTGTATTGTACGAGTACGAATACGGGTGCATACGAGTAGAATTTTTGATGAAACTGAACGAGGATGTAATTGTAAGCATTTTTGTTAAGGAGAAGTACTTTGATAAGTGTCTTGAAGTCTTTCTAAAGTGTATGAATACATATTAAAACACTACATGTATATACATTTTAACTGAGTCGTTAAGTCATCGTTAGTCATTACATGTAAGTGTTGTTTTGAAACCTTTAGGTTAACGATCATGTTAAATGTTGTTAACCCATTGTTTATTATATCTAAAGAGATGTTAAATTATTACATTATCATGATATTATGATGTATTAATATATCTTAATATGATATATACAATTAAATGTCGTTACAACGATAATCGTTACATATATGCCTCGTTTCGAAATCATTAAGTTAGTAGTCTTGTTTTTACATATGTAGTTCATTGTTAATATACTTAATGATATTTTTACTTATCATAATATCATGTTAACTATATATATATATATATATATATATATATATATATATATATATATATATATATATATATATATATATATATATATATATATATATATATATATATATATATATATATATATCCATATATATGACATCATATAGTTTTTACAAGTTTTAACGTTCGTGAATCACCGGTCAATTTGGGTGGTCAATTGTCTATATGAAACCTATTTCAATTAATCAAGTCTTAACAAGTTTGATTGCTTAACATGTTGAAAATACTTAATCATGTAAATATCAATTTCATTTAATATATATAAACATGGAAAAGTTCGGGTCACTACAGTACCTACCCGTTAAATAAATTTCGTCCCGAAATTTTAAGCAGTTGGAGGTGTTGACGTATCTTCTGAAAATAAGTGCGGGTATTTCTTCTTCTTCTGATCTTCTCGTTCCCAGGTGAACTCGGGTCCTCTACGAGCATTCCATTGAACTTTAACAATTGGTATCTTGTTTTGCTTAAGTCTTTTAACCTCACGATCCATTATTTCGACGGGTTCTTCGACGAATTGAAGTTTTTCGTTGATTTGGATTTCGTCTAATGGAATAGTGAGATCTTCTTTAGCAAAACATTTCTTCAAATTTGAGACTTGGAAAGTGTTATGTACAGTCGCAAGTTGTTGTGGTAATTCAAGTCGGTAAGCTACTGGTCCGACACGATCAATAATCTTGAATGGTCCTATATACCTTGGATTTAATTTCCATCGTTTACCAAATCGAATAACGCCTTTCCAAGGTGCAACCTTAAGCATGACTATCTCTCCAATTTCAAATTATATATCTTTTCTTTTAATGTCGGCGTAGCTCTTTTGTCGACTTTGGGCGGTTTTCAACCGTTGTTTAATTTGGATGATCTTCTCGGTAGTTTCTTGTATTATCTCCAGACTCGTAATCTGTCTATCCCCCACTTCACTCCAACAAATTGGAGACCTGCACTTTCTACCATAAAGTGCTTCAAATGGCGCCATCTCAATGCTTGAATGGTAGCTGTTGTTGTAGGAAAATTCTGCTAACGGAAGGTGTCTATCCCAACCGTTTTCGAAATCAATAACACATGCTCGTAGTATGTCTTCAAGCGTTTGTATCATCCTTTCACTCTGCCCATCAGTTTGTGGATGATAGGAAGTACTCATGTCTAGACGATTTCCTAATGCATGCTGTAATGTCTGCCAGAATCTTGAAATAAATCTGCCATCCCTATCAGAGATAATAGAGATTGGTATTCCATGTCTGGAGACGACTTCCTTCAAATACAGTCGTGCTAACTTCTCCATCTTGTCATCTTCTCTTATTGGCAGGAAGTGTGCTGATTTGGTGAGACGATCAACTATTACCCAAATAGTATCAAAAATACTTGCAGTCCTTGGCAATTTAGTGATGAAATCCATGGTAATGTTTTTCCATTTCCATTCCGGGATTTCGGGTTGTTGAAGTAGACCTGATGGTTTCTGAGGCTCAGCTTTGACCTTAGAACACGTTAAACATTCTCCTACGTATTTAGCAACATCGGCTTTCATACCCGGCCACTAAAAATGTTTCATACGATCCTTGTACATCTTTCCCGTTTCAGGATGTATTGAGTATCTGGTTTTATGAGCTTCTCTAAGTACCATTTCTCTCATATCTCCAAATTTTGGTTTCTTTCAGCCCTATACCGAGTTCCGTCTTCCCGAATATTAAGATGCTTCTCCGATCCTTTGGGTATTTCATTCTTTAAATTTCCCTCTTTTAAAACTCCTTGTTGCACCTCCTTTATTTGAGTAGTAAGGTTATTGTGAATCATTATATTCATAGCTTTCACTCGAATGGGTTCTCTGTCCTTTCTGCTCAAGGCATCGGCTACCACATTTGCCTTCCCCGGGTGGTAACGAATCTCAAAGTCGTAATCATTCAACAATTCAATCCACCTGCGATGCCTCATGTTCAGTTGTTTCTGATTAAATATGTGTTGAAGACTTTTGTGGTCGGTATATATAATACTTTTGACCCCATATAATTAGTGCCTCCAAGTCTTTAATGCAAAAACAACCGCGCCTAATTCCAAATCATGCGTCGTATAATTCTGCTCGTGAATCTTCAATTGTCTTGACGCATAAGCAATTACTTTCGTTTGTTGCATTAATACACAACCAAGACCTTGCTTTGAGGCGTCAAAATTTATCACAAAATCATCATTCCCTTCAAGTAATGACAATATAGGTACCGTAGTTAACTTTTTCTTTAACAATTGAAATGATTTTTCTTGTTCATACTTCCATTCAAATTTCCTCCCTTTATGCATTAATGCAGTCAAGGGTTTTGCTATTTTGGAAAAATCTTGGATGAATCTCCTGTAATAACCAGCTAGCCCTAAAAATTGGTGTATGTGTTTTGGAGTTTTCGGGGTTTCCCACTTTTCAACGATTTCAATCTTTGCTGGATCCACCTGAATACTTTCTTTGTTTACTATATGACCGAGGAAGTGAACTTCTTCCAACCAAAATGAACACTTTGAAAACTTAGCGTACAGTTTTTCTTTTCTTAACAACTCTAGCACTTTTCTCAAATGTTCTTCATGCTCTTGGTCATTCTTTGAGTAAATAAGTATGTCATCGATGAAAACAATGACAAACTTATCAAGGTATGGTCCACACACACGGTTCATGAGGTCCATGAACACAGCTGGTGCGTTAGTCAACCCAAACGGCATAACCATAAACTCGTAATGACCGTAACGCGTCCTAAAAGCAGTCTTTGGAATATCATCCTCCTTCACCCGCATTTGATGATACCCAGAACGTAAATCAATCTTCGAATAAACCGACGAGCTTTGTAGTTCATCAAATAAGTCGTCGATTCTCGGTAGTGGGTAACGGTTCTTAATGGTAAGTTTGTTCAACTCTCGGTAGTCGATACACAACCTGAATGTACCATCTTTCTTATTGACAAACAGAACAGGAGCTCCCCATGATGATGTACTTGGTCGAATGAAACCACGCTTTAACAGTTCCTGTAATTAACTTTGTAATTCTTTCATTTCGCTGGGTGCGAGTCTGTATGGAGCACGAGCTATTGGTGCAGCTCCTGGTACAAGGTCTATTTGAAATTCAACGAATCGTTGTAGGGGTAATCCCGGTAATTCTTTCAGAAATACATCGGGAAATTCTTTTGTGACGGGAACATCACTGATGTTCTTTTCTTCAGGTTTAACTTCCTTGATGTGTGCTAGAATGATGTAACAACCTTTTCTTATTAGTTTCTGTGCCTTCAAACTACTAATAAGATTAAATTTTGCGTTGTTCTTTTCTCCGTACACCATTAAAGGTTTTTCTTTTTCACGCATAATGCGAATCGCATTTTTGTAACAAACGACCTCTGCTCTCACCTTTTTCAACCAGTCCATGCTAATTATTACATCAAAACTCCCTAACTCGACTGGTATTAAATCAATTTTAAACATTTCATCCCCTAGTTTAATTTCTCTATCCCGACATATATTATCTGCTGAAATTAATTTACTGTTTGCTAATTCGAGTAAAAATTTACTATCCAAAGGCGTCAATGGGCAACTTTACTTAGCACAAAAATCTCTACTCATATAGCTTCTATCCGCACCCGAATCAAATAAAACATAAGCAGATTTATTATCAACAAGAAACGTACCCGTAACAAGCTCCGGGTCTTCCTGCACTTCTGCCGTATTAATATTGAAAACTCTTCCACGGCCCTGCCCATTAGTATTCCCCTGATTTGGGCAATTACTTCTAATGTGGCCCAGTTTTCCACATCCGTAACAAACAAAGGCGGCATTACTTATTTCGTCACTATTTGTTCCTTTAGTTCTGTTAAAATTTGGTCCGTAGACCTCACACTTTTTCGCACCATGGCCAGTTCTTTTACACTTGGTGCAAAATGTCGTGCAGAACCCATTCTGGTGGTACTCTTCACACCTTTGGCATTTTTGGTTTTTGTTGACATTGTTGTTATTGATGTTGTTGTTGGAATTGTTATTGTTGTTGGAACGGTTGTTGTAGTTGTTGTTGTTGTTGTTGTTGTTGGGACATTTGTTGTAGTTATTGTTGGGATTACGGTTATTGTTGCGATTGTTGTTGCGGTTGTTGGGATAGTTGTTGCGATTGTTGTTGTAATTGTTGTTGTTGTATTGGTGACCCTTGTCACTGGTTTCTTCCCACTTTCTCTTGAGTTGTTTCGTGTTGGCTTCTTCAGCCGCCTGCTCTTTAATTCTTCCCTCAATCTGATTTATGAGTTTATGAGCCATTCGACTTGCCTTTTATATGGAAGCGAGCTCGTGTGAACTCACATCTTCTTGAATCCTTACTGGTAACCCTTTTATAAACGCGTCGATCTTCTATTCTTCATCTTTGAACGTTCCTGGACATAATAGGCACAACTCTGTGAATTGTCGTTCATATGTGGTAATGTCGAACCCTTGTGTTCGTAACTCTCTAAGCTCTACCTTGAGCTGATTGACTTCGTTTCTAGGACGGTACTGCTCGTTCATCAATTGTTTGAATGCCAACCACGGTAGTGCCTAAGCAGCATTTTGTCCTACCTGTTCAAGATAGGTGTTCCACCATGTTAACGCAGTACCTATGAAGGTATGCGTAGCGTACTTAACTTTGTCCTCTTCAGTACACTTACTTATGGGAAAAACCGATTCGACTTTCTCGGTCCACCGTTTCAATCCAATTGGTCCTTCAGTTCCATCAAATTCCAAAGGTTTGCAGGCAGTGAATTCTTTGTAGGAGCATTCTACACGATTTCTTGTGGAATTAGTTCCACTGCTAGATCCAGAGTTATTGTTATTTTGCATCGCAGCCTGTAATGCGGCTATGTTTGCTGTAAGGAAAACACGGTAGTCTTCCTCGCTCATGTTCAAATTCTGACGAGTCGCTGGCGCCATTTCCTTCAAAAATAGCCAAAAGAATTGAGTTAATCATATAGAATTTAAGAATAGTCAATAGTATCTCGTAGCATTATATGAACTTATTTATAAAAGCTTTTTCTTCATATTAGCATTTTATAGTTTTAATTCGGGTAGTACCTACCCGTTAAGTTCATACTTACTAGCTACTATATTACTCAACTACTACGCTTCTATATGAAAAACTTATTACAATAATATTTCGCGTTCAAACTTTATACAAAATTTTACAAACTTACAATACCGCTATTATACATATAGGATGAAATATAGCACATAATAACTTTGCTACCCGGCAGCTATAAAGGCAATTCTAGTTAATACGCAAGTTGTTCAGCAAAAGAAATAAAGACACGTAATTCATAAGTCCAGAAACAAGTCATGCATTCTGGTTTTACTAAGACGACTTCCCATCCTAGATATTGTGGAAAGTAACCGTTATGACCATTGGCTAGGCAGCATGTTGTTATGTCGTCAAAAGGACGAGGGTTTCGTAATGCCCAACAGCCTCGTAGCAATCTAAAAACCTTGTTTCTTACCCCAACTACTGAGTACGTCACTTGTGAAAATTTTTTATTTAAAAGTTTCAACCCAATGTTCTTTTTCTCCATTTGATGAGAATCGAACATTATTAACCCGTAAGCATAACATGCTTCTTTATGTTGCATGTTAGAAGCTCTTTCTAAAGAACGGAGTCATATGTTGGGATATGTTGAGTCAAAATAGGTTCGTAACCCGTAGCGTAAAATTGCATCTGGGTTTCCCGCACTAAATGCCTTAAAGAAAACTTGGCGTAACTTAAAGTCTCCCCAATGTGATATACCCCATCTTTCAAAGGAAAGCCTTTTATATACTAAGGCATGCCTGGAATATCTTTCAAACATTTGACAAACTAATTTTGCCGTAACTAATTATGCTGATGAATTCTGCCCGACTCTAGACAAGATTTCATCTATTATATCTCCTGGTAGGTCTTCTAAAATTTTTGGTTGTCTATCCTTAACGTCCATTTTGTGTTTTTATACTGTAAAATAGACAAGGATTAGATTCGTAAAAGATAATTAACAAAAAATACAAGCAATTTTTACATAGAACATAAAAGTACAAGCACACTATAATTCTGAATCACTGGTTTCTTCTTCTTCGGACTTGGTTCGTTTTCCTAATTTTCTAGGGATATATGGTGTTCCTCTAATACGAGCCGTCGTTTTCCACAATGGTTTAGAACAACCTGGTGGTTTAGAGGTTCCCGGTTTATTGTTACAATTTAGGAAATACGGAGGTTGCCGATACATATAAAGCTCATCGGGGTTGGAATCAAGTTTCTCTATTTTTACACTTTTTCCCTTATTATTTTCTTTTGCTTTATTAAATTGGGTCGAGGTAATTTCTATAGCATCATCGGAATCCTCATCGGGATCCGATTCATCAGAAAATTTGTAATCTTCCCAATATTTTGCTTCCTCGGCTGAAACACCATTGACCATTTTTAACTTTAGTCCGTTGGTTGATGATTTTCTTTTATTTAAACGATTTACTGTAGGTATCAATATTTCTTCCTCCGGAACCTCTTCTTCTTCTGGTTCCTCCTCTTCCGGTTCCTCCTCTTCTGATTCCTCTTCTTCCGGTTCCTCTTCTTCCGGTTCCTCTTCTTTCGGTTCCTCTTCGGGAATTTATGAATCTTCCCAAGTTATATTCGACTCTTGATTATTATTAGGTGAGTCGATGAGATTTGTACTAGTGGTAGACATCTATCACACAATATCAAACACATTAAGATGTTAATATATCACATAATATTTACATGTTAATAATATATAGTTTCCAACAAAAGTGTTAAGCAATCGTTTTTTAAGAAAACATGGTCGAAGTCCAGACTCACTAATGCATCCTAACAAACTTGATAAGACACACTAATGCAAATTTCTGGTTCTCTAAGACCAACGCTCGGATACCAACTGAAATGTCCCGTTCATATTGATTATAAACGTTCCATATTAATTGATTTCATCGTGAGGTTTTGACCTCTATATGAGGCGTTTTTCAAAGACTGGATTCATTTTTAAAACAACCATAACCTTTATTTTAGTATGCAACAGCGGAAGCTCTTAATAATCACCTGAGAATAAACATGCTTAAAACGTCAACAAAAAATGTTGGTGAGTTATAGGTTTAACCAATATATTATCAAATCATAATAATATACCACAAGATTTCATATTTCAATATACATCTCATACAAAGAGATAAAATTCATTCATATGGTGAACACCTGGTAACCGACATTAACAAGATGCATATAGAATATCCCCATCATCCCGGGACACCCATCAGACATGATAAAATCGAAGTACTAAAGCATTCCAAATTCCAGAATGGCGCTTGTTGGGCTCGATAGATCTACCATTAGGATTCGCGTCAATTTAGGGGTCTGTTCCTAAATTCTTAGGCTACCAAGCTAACAAGGGGCATATTCGGCTTCGATCATTCACCCATATAATGTAGTTTCATTTACTTGTGTCTATTTCGTAAAACATTTATAAAATTTGCATGTATTCTCATCCCAAAATATTAGATTTTAAAAGTGGGACTATAACTCACTTTCACAGATTTTTACTTCGTCGGGAAGTAAGACTTGGCCACTGGTCGATTCACAAACCTATAACAAATATGTACATATATATCAAAGTATGTTCAAAATATATTTACAACATTTTTTGTTGACGTTTTAAGCATGTTTATTCTCAGGTGATTATTAAGAGCTTCCGCTGTTGCATACTAAAATAAGGACAAGATTTAGAGTCCATACTTGTATGATATTATGTAAAAACTGCATTCAAGAAACTTATTTTTGATGTAATATATTCTTATTGTAAACCATTATGTAATGGTCGTGTGTAAACGGTATATTTTAGATTATCATTATTTGATAATCTACGTAATGCTTTTTAAGCCTTTGTAGATAAAATAAAGGTTATTGTTGTTTTAAAAATGAATGCAGTCTTTGAAAAACGTCTCATATAGAGGTCAAAACCTCGTGACGAAATCAATTAATATGGAACGTTTATAATCAATATGAACGGGACATTTCACCATACTGGAAAATGGTATGCTTTAGTACTTCGAGTTATTAATACAGATGGATTTCTGTTTTGGGGATATTCTATATGCATTTTATTAATGTCGGTTACCAGGTGTTCAATCCATATGAATGATTTTTAAACATTTGCGAGTGTATGATTATTGAATAAAGGAAATCTTGTGGTCTATTAAAATTATGGAAATGATTGATTACGATAAACTAATGAACTCACCAACCTTTTGGTTGACACTTTAAAGAATGTTTATTCTCAGGTATTAAGGAAATTTTCCGCTGTGCATTTGCTCATTTTAAAGATATTACTTGGAGTCATTCATGGCATATTTCAAAAGACGTTGCATTCGAGTCGTTGAGTTCATCAAGATTGATAATAAGTCATTCATAGTTTAGATATATTATGAGATAGTATGCATGGCTGACAACTTTCGTTGTAATGAAAGTCTGTATTTTAAAAACGAATGCGATGTTTGTAAAATGTATCATTTAGAGGTCAAATTACCTCGCAATGTATTCATATGTTATTGTATTCGTCCTTATGGATTAGGACGGGTCTCTTCATGTGGTATCAGAGTGGTGGTCTTAGCGAACCAGGTCTTGCATTAGTGTGTCTAACGGATAATTATTAAGATGCATTAGTGAGTCTGGACTTTGACCTTGGCTGCATGTCAAAAGTTTTGCTTATCATGTCATGTCGAAAATTACTTGCTTATCATCTTAGTCTAGATACATCTTATTGCATTGATTGCATAAATAGTGTATAGACAAAATTCATATCTTAGCGTATCTGCTAAATCATATCTTAGCGTATCTGTTACTATAAACTTTGCCTGAAATATTTCGCAAATTCCTCCGTAATCTACAAAATCTTTTGTGCTATATATATAGATATTCTATGTAATTAGAATACCATCCGATAGCCGGAAATCATTTCATATTGAAAATTCCTTTATTCAATTGTACGAAATGGAATTCGCCACTAGTTCAAGTCCCTCGAATTCCGATATGGAGTTCCACTCAAGCTCCGAAAGTAGTGTGACCAGAATGGATCAACCAAATAGCCATCATCTATTCTGGATGAATTGGGGATGGGTTCGTAGTCAACTTAATCATTGGAGGCAAGAAGAAGGTGATACCTTCCATCCACCACATTTCCCTCTAGGCGAAGAACCTGAAGCACTTACCGGCGAACCTACTTGAGACACCATTTTCTCTCTCATTTCTAGAGTATCTCGTCACGATTATATACTATCTCACATTCTAGATCTTATTCACCCACTCGTTCGAACCGACAATCACCCCGGTGTAATAGAAGAAGTCAACGAGCTTCGCGCTCGGGTAGTGGCTTTAGAGAATATGGTGCAAAGGTTACAAGCACCAGCAACAACACCGGCATTAACCGTACCACCAACAGCAACATCTGCATCCCACACCTCAACATCACAATCTGTACCTCAAGCATCAACGTCATACGCACCATAGATACCAAGGAGTACCAACAACAATAACTGATGAAGTATTGATTCATAACTTCATTGGAGAAACATTCTACGGCAATTATGTAATCCCTAAAGTCTTAGAGATTATCTATTCTAGTTTAATCATAAATCAGATAAGTGGACCAAAATGATAGAAGGAAGAGTAGAAACCCTGACCAGAATGGTGCACAATTTACAAGCTAGATTTATTTTACCAGCAGCATCAACAGTACAGTTAGCATCACCAGCACAGTCAATGCCATCAACATCATCAGAATCAGCAGCACCTATAACATCATAAACTCCGTCAGTTCAAGAATCACCGTGGACATCATTACGAATCAATAACGCGTATATTGTATCAACGAGTTATGAAGTATTAACTCATTCCCTCTGAAGAAATTATATATATATATATATATATATATATATATATATATATATATATATATATATATATATATATATATATATATATATATATATATATATATATATATATATATATATATATATATATATATATATATATATATATATATATATATATATTGAAGGTTTTTCGTATGCCCGAGAGACATATTTAATTAATGTGGCTAATATGTTATGATCCAAGTCGGGTCATACCCAATAACAAGCTTACCGACACTTTACAAGTATTTAATCTTAACGGTTGGATCGTTAAATAAATATGCGACACTTGAAATTTAGAAAATCGGTTTTCTAAAATATTATCACTTGAGATAAATTATTTGGATAATTTATATATATAATTGTTTAAAGGTTCAAACAATTATGTTGTGCTATATTTTATAAAATGGTTTATAAAATTATTGCAAGTAACAAATACATGTACATTTTATACAAGTTTTATAAAATAAAATCTTGTTATAAAATATAAAGAGAGTGGGCAGTTTTTTGGGACTCCTAGTAGACAACCCATGCTCATTTTGTTACTTCCAACATATACACAACTTCATAGGTGCATGCCATATACTTGACCCAAGGCTTGACCATTTCTCTCAAGTGAAAAATAGATGTAAAAGGCTTAAAAACCCTGCACAAAATTTTTTTCTGCTGAGCTGCTGGCTGTGGCTGTTTTGGGCACAAAAGGGAGTTCAAAATTTGTTTTTACAAACTCACATCTAGTGTCAATCAAATCCTAACTAAAGGCAAAGGTGTTGGGGTTATTGCTTGGGGTATTATTTTCTTGAGGCTTCAAGTTAGAGACTCCATTCTTTATCATCTTCATCATCATCTTGCTTGCTTGATAACAACCCTTAACTAGCTTGAGGAGGTATACATCTTCTCTACTTGTTTTATATGTAAGCATAATTTCATGACTTGATATTAATATGGGATTTAACAAAATGGCTTAACAAATATACTTGTTCTATTAATGCTTCCGCTTGCTTTTACTATCTTAAAATTGGTTTTATGATTGTGTAAACTACATGAACATGTTGCTTGTTAAAAATATTAAATTCCATCAATGGTATCTAGAGCCGAGGTCTATGGATTATGCTTCTAATATTGTCTTTAAACCCACTATATTTGCATTCCAAGTACATGCATGAAAATGGAATACAAAAATTGTCGGGTTTGGGTGGGTATGTATGTTGGCCGAAAATTTGGAGACCCAAAATGGGTTTTGGGTGCTTCCAATTTTTTCCCATATTTTGTTGTATGTTAATGTTCACAATCAATGCCTAGACCTTGTGTTTGTTTGGATGCATGTTTGATGATTATTTATTATTCATTTGGTTTGTAATAATATTTATTCATTTGGTTTGTAATAATATTTATTCAATTGGTTTGTAATAATATTATTTTGGTTATGTAATTTATTTTATATTTGGTATGTAAAATAGATTAGGTTGTAATTTTATTTTTTAGACAAAATGTATTAGGATATATTTTGTAAAATGATGAAGATAATGAAGACTTGAAGAACACAAAAGAAGCATTTGGATGCAAGATTAAGTGGGAGATTTAAAATCTCCTACTTTGTGTTATAACCCCTTAACCGGTGGCATTTGTTTTCGGCTAAATAAATGTCTACCAAATTGGCTTGATTGTGAACATATTGTTTTGCATGCTTGGTTGTTTATTGTATGATTGTGGATTGTATGTTTGTATGCTACAAGTTAATCATACAAGTTAACAACAAAACTAAAATGGCAATTTAATTGGTTAAATTAGACATGATTAATGACATGCAAAACGACGATTTAATTGGTTAAATTAAAAGTGGAAAGGATTATAATAAATGGTTATTGAATCACATATATAAAATGGTTTATATCAAGTAATTGGCTAAATTACAAGACATGAAAATGGTTTTTCATAAGTACCATACACTAAATGCATGTTGATGTATGGCATAAAAGTTTTCTTAAACTAGAAATAATGGAAACTTAAATCCCTTCAATTAACAAGGTAAACAAGTTAAACGCCATCCTTTTGTGCAACACTTAAAAATATTAGGGAACTCATAATGGGATAAAGGTCACCTAACCGTTATGAGCAAACTAATGTGATTAAGGTGAATTTCGCAAACTTGTGGGATAAAGGTCACCTAACCACTTGTATGTTAAATTTTCAAGTTTACACAAGTAGGACGACTTGATTTGGGAATCATGAACTTAGGGTCATCGAAGCATGAGGAATAAATAGGAGTTGATGGGATAAATATGCCATGCAAAAGGATTGCATGATCCCATAACTTAGAAGTTGCAAAAGGATTGCAATTGTCATACAATGACTACCTAGCTAAATCAAATGGCGGGATAAAGGTCACCTAACCGAAATTTGGTTTACCGTTGGATTCTTAAATTTAATAAATATCAATTGGATTTAAAGGGTATTGATTGTTAAATTAAAATTAATACTTAAACAACTTTGTTAAATTTTGTAGATGGCCGCCAATAACAACAACATTCCAAACGCACCAATCAACTTTAACAACCTATCGTTGAGGTCAATCCTCGAAAAGGAAAAACTCAACCATACGAACTTCATGGATTGGTTCTTCAATCTAAGAATTGTCCTCAAACTAGAGGATAGGGCGTATGTGTTGGAAAACCCCATTCTTGATCAACCGGAAGAGGATGATACGGAAGGCATGGCTTATTGGGAGAAATATTGCACCGATTCGGTGCAAGTTTCTTGCCTCATGCTTGGGATTATGATACCCGAACTCCAAAAGACTTCGAGCATCATAGTGCATATGACATGATCACACAGTTGAAGGAGATGTTCCTTTAACAAGCTCGTGTCGAACGCTTTGAAACGGTCCGAGTGCTTCATGCATGTCGGATGGATGACTCCCAATCCGTTTCATCTTATGTCCTTAAGATGAAAAGCCTAATTGATCGAGCGATTCGTCTAAACTGCAACGTGTCTAATGAATTAGCCACGGACCTTATCCTTAATTCCTTGTCAAAGAGGTTTGACACATTTGTAATGAATTACAACATGAATGGATGGGATAAGAGCATTGGCGAATTACACTCCATGCTTAAGACGGCCAAAGCGAGCATGGGTAAAAGGGCTTCACCCATGTTTATGATCAATGAAGGCGGGACCAAGAACAATAACACTTCTAAGCCGAAGGCGGCTAAGAGGAAAGGACCCGCCTACCAAGGTAAGGGCAAGGGAAAGGGGAAGATGGTTACCCCAACCAATAACAACAAGAAGCAAAAGGTTGCCGGTAAAGCTAACCCCAAGGAAGATCCGTGTTTTAGTTGCGGTGAAATGGGTCACTGGAAATGCAACTGCCCGGTCTACCTAAAGGAGTTGAAGGAAAAGAGGGATGCAGGGCAAACCTCAGGTAACGTATATATGGTATACATTGAGCTTAGTATTACTTCTTCTAATACATGGGTATTAGACACAGGATGTGGAACTCACATCTGCAATTCTTTGTAGGGGTTCAAAAGAAGTGATCAGGATGCGGGAACAACAAGTCACTTCATGGGAAATGGAGCAAGGGTGCAAGTGAAAGCTCAAGGAGACTTTGTTTTGAAGCTACCAAGTGGTTTGGAGATTATTTTGAAAAATGTTTTATATGCACCCGATTTATCTCGAAACATTATTTCTGTATCCCGTTTGAAACAATATGGTTTTAATTTTAATTTTATTAATGATGATATCCATGTTTCTTTAGATAATGTGTTCTATTTTAAGGCTTCGCCTTCAAATGGTATTTATGAATTGGTTCATGATGACACATCATACAATAGCTCAATGTTCCATGCAAACACCAAGAAACTCAAAAGGGATTTGAGTGATTCCTACTTATGACATTGTCGCCTTGGTCACATAAACAAGAATCGAATGCATACACTTCAAAAGAATGGACTTTTGAAATCAAATGAACTAGACTCATTTGATGTATGTGAATCTTGTTTACAAGGAAAAATGACTAAAACACCTTTCAAAGGGACCTATGAAAGGGCTAAGGACTTATTGGGATTAATACATTCGGATGTATGTGGACCCTTTAAGCCCATAACTAGGAATGGTGAAAGATACTTCGTTACTTTCATTGACGACTTCAGTCATTTCGGATATGTCTACTTGTTAAGACATAAGGACCAAACTTTTTAAGCATTCAAAGAGTATCAAAACGAAGTACAAAATCAACTCAATAAGAAAATCAAGGTAATTCGTACTGATAGAGGAGGTGAATACCTAAGCGATGCTTTCCAAGATCATCTTAGAAGTTGTGGGATTATCTCGCAACTCACTCCTCCTGGAACACCCCAACTAAATTGAGTTTCCGAAAGGAGGAACCGAACCCTAATGGATATGGTTCGATCGATGATCGCTAGAAGATCATTACCTCTATCATTTTGGGGTTATTATCTATGCTCCGCGGCTCGTATTTTAAATATGGCCCCAACCAAGAAAGTGGAATGAACACCTCATGAGATATGGTTTGGAAAACCTCCATCTCTATCATACTTAAAGGTATGGGGATGTGAAGTTTACCCTAAGCGTTATGTCCCTAATAAGTTGAATGCTCGATCCACGAAGTGTATCTTCATATGATATCCCAAGGATGATATGGGATACTATTTTTATGATCCATTCGAGCAAAATGTATTTGTTGCTCGGAAGGCAGAATTCCTTGAAACTAAGTTCCTAATGGAAGGAAATAGTGAAAAGAAGATAGATCTTGAAGAGGTTCAAGATTAAGTATATAATACACAATTGGTTGACACTAGCACTCAACGTGAAAATGTTGAGAATGATCAAATGGATGATCAAAATACACAAGACGTTTGCAGATCTGGTAGGATTAGTAATCCTCCTGAGAGATATGGGTTTCTCATGGATGGTTGCTACGTGTTTGATTTGGATGAACCAACAAACTACCAAGATGCTTTATCAAGGATTGATAAAGATAAATGGCAGGAAGCCATGAACGCTGAGATGCAATCCATGTATGACAACCAAGTTTGGGAACTTGTGGTACAACCCACTGGCTCAAGGCTAGTTAATTTTAAATGGCTTTTCAAAATGAAAACCGACATACATGGAAACTTGGATACATATAAAGCTAGACTTGTAGCAAAAGGTTTCACTCAAACTTAAGGGGTTGACGATGATGAAACTTTTTCGCCTGTGGAAATGCTAAAGTCTATTAGGATATTACTTGCCATTGCTGCTCATTATGATTATGAAATGTGGCAAATGGATGTCAAGACCGCTTTCCTAAACGGACATCTTGAGGAAGATGTCTATATGGTTCAGCCTGAAGGTTTTGTTGATCCGAAATATCCTAAAAAGGTATGCAAGTTAAAGAAGTCAATCTACGGATTGAAACATGCATCTAGAATGTGGAATCATCGCTTTAATGAGGAGGCCAAGAAATTTGGCTTCATTAAAAATGGTGATGAAGCTTGTGTATACAAGAAAGCTAGTGGGAGCACTATCATGTTCCTCGTATTATATGTGGATGATATATTATTGTTTGGGAACGATATTCCGGAAATGAAAGGAGTTAAAACTTGGTTAAGTAAATGCTTCTCCATTAAGGATCTTGGAGACGTTTTGGGGATTGGGATCTACAGGGATAGATCCAAGAAACTGATAGGTTTGAATCAAAGTGCATACATTGAAAAGATCTTGAAAAGGTTCAAGATGGACGACTCTAAGAAAGGTTTGGTACCTATTCAAAAAGGAACGCTTCTCAGTTCATCTCAGTGTCCTACCATGAAAGATGAACAAGAGAGAATGAAGAAAGTCCTGTACACATCTGCTATTGGGTCAATCATGTATGCAATGATATGCACTAGACCGGACGTGTCATGCGCTCTTAGCCTGACAAGTAGATACCAGAATAACCTAGGAAACAGTCATTGGATTGCTGTTAAAAGTATATTAAAAAACCTTAGGAGGACTAAGGATATGTTTCTAATATATGCGTCTGGTGAGGAGGAACTCGTAGTAAAGGGTTACGTGGACGCGAGTTTCCAAACTGATCGAGATGATTCTCGATCACAATCCGGTTATGTATTCACATTAAATGGAGGTGCGGTCTCTTGGAAGAGTTCAAAACAGGATGTTGTTGCACTATCCACTACAGAGTCAGAGTACATTGCTGCCTCATTGGCAGCTCAGGAAGCTGCATGGATGAATAAATTTATCGACGACTTAGGAGTAGTCCCTTCCATTCAGGACCCTCTTGAGATCTTTTGTGACACGAAGGTGCGATTGCTCAAATCAAGGAACCTCGTGCTCACCAAAAGACCCGTCACATTGAGCGGAGATTCAACTACATAAGGGATGAAGTTGAAAAAGGAAAGATATGTATTCGCAAAGTTCACACAGATCTTAATATAGCGGATCCTCTCACGAAGCTCTTACATGAAGCAAAACATACTGGACATGTTTGTGCATTAAGGCTTTGATATTCTAGTGATTGGTCATGATCTGTTTTAAGTATTGTAATGGAATGAAATTGTTCAAACTCATTAATATAATTATGGTATTAATTTATTTTGAGTCAAGTTCCTATTTTGCATATTTTATCTATGAATAAGTAATTATTCTAAATTCCGTAGTCGATTACATTTGTGGGAACAAGTGTGAGGTTTAGACTATTATGAACTTGGATTAGTATACATTCACGAGATGAATGTGGGGCAAGGTTGCAACCAAGGTTCATAGATATTTCTGGGATACAAATATTGGAAGACCCGCCCTCAAGATTTACTAAATGGAGCCTTTGTGGTTGATCACATGTAATCTTGAGTAAAGGCGAATATAATTGTATCCTCTGACCTGAGATACATATCGGGTTCGGATATTTACCAAGTATTGTGCCTTGATTCTTTCCTTCGCTATTCTGAAATATGGTAGTTCATAAGGAAGAGCTCAGGTATAATGCAAGGTATATATTTAGGACGTATGTAGTCAAGATGGAATTTGTCCCTCTTATTTGTTGAGAGTCAGATGTCTAAGGCCTGATAAAGTTAAATCTAAAAGAGAGTGATCATTCTGCATCTCTTGGATTTAACATGACATCTTGGATAAAAGGAAATAATGAAAGATTCACCTATTCATATTCGAGATGGGAACTCGAAAGGGATGATATTATTGAATGGCACATAGTCATAACATATTAGGGGTGATGGACGGTCGTTAGGTGGTATCCGTCACTTGCATTAATTTCTTATGTTTCTCGTGCAAGTGGGAGATTGAAGGTTTTTCGTATGCCTGAGAGACATATTTAATTAATGTGGCTAATATGTTATGATCTAAGTCGGGTCATACCCAATAACAAGCTTACCGACACTTTACAAGTATTTAATCTTAACGGTTGGATTGTTAAATAAATACGCGACACTTGAAATTTAGAAAATTGGTTTTCTAAAATATTATCACTTGAGATAAATTATTTGGATAATTTATATATATAATTGTTTAAAGGTTCAAACAATTATGTTGTGTTATATTTTATAAAATGGTTTATAAAATTATTGCAAGTAACAAATACATGTACATTTTATATAAGTTTTATAAAATTATTACAAGTTTTATAAAATAAAATCTTGTTATAAAATATAAAGAGAGGGGGCAGTTTTTTGGGACTCCTAGGAGACAACCCATGTGAAAGGACCCGTTCATATACATTATAAACGATTCACAATAGTTGATTACATTGCGAGGTATTTGACCTCTATATGATACATTTTACAAACATTGCATTCGTTTTTAAAAGACAAACTTTCTTTACATCGAAAATTGACAAGCATGCATACCATTTCATAATATCCACTATCCAACTATAAATTGATTTAATAATAATCTTTGATGAACTCAATGACTCGAATGCAACGTTCTTCAAAATATGCTATGAAAGACTCCAAATAATATCTTTAAAATGAGCAAATGCACAGCGGAAGATTTCTTTTAACACCTGAGAATAAACATGCTTTAAAGTGTCAACCAAAAGGTTGGTGAGTTCATTAGTTTATCATAATCATTTATTTCCATCATTTTAATAGACCACAAGAATTTCATTTCCAGTTCTCATAAATATACGTCCCATGCATAGAGACAAAAATAATCATTCATATGGTGAACACCTGGTAACCGACATTAACTAGATACATATAAGAATATCCCCTATCATTCTGGGATCCTCCTTCGGACATGATATAAATTTCGAAGTACTAAAGCATCCGGTACTTTGGATGGGGTTTGTTAGGCCCAATAGATCTATCTTTAGGATTCGCGTCAATTAGGGTGTCTGTTCCCTAATTCTTAGATTACCAGACTTTAATAAAAAAGGGGCATATTCGATTTCGATAATTCAACCATATAATGTAGTTTTGATTACTTGTGTCTATTTCGTAAAAACATTTATAAAAATTGCGCATGTATTCTCAGCCCAAAAATATAAAGGGTAAAAAGGTAAATGAAACTCACCATACTGTATTTCGTAGTAAAAATACATATAACGTCATTGAACAAGTGCAAGGTTGGCCTCGAATTCACGAAACTAAATTAATTATATATATTTATGTGTTGGTCAATATTTGTCTAACAAATTAGGTCAAGTCATAGTGTACCACAATCCTAATGCTCGAGACTAATATGCAAAAGTCAACAAAAGTAAATTTGACTCAAAATAATTTCCAAAAATCTATACATGATTAATATATAGTTTAAATATCATCGTTTTATATTTTTAAATATTTTTAAAAGATTTATTAGAGTAAATAATATAATTTATTTATTAATAAATAAAATTTTATATTAAATTTATATAATAAAATATACTTTTATATATATTAAGTAATAAAATTTATAGGGTTCATTTAATATCATAAAGATAATATGAAAGGTATTATTAAAGTAAGTTATTACACGTAGTAAAATATGTTTGTATCACATATTTATTTGATAAAATAATATCTATAATGATAGTAAGTAAAAGTTGTATTATTTTGTAATAATAATTATTATTATAAAAATATCAATATTTATAATTACTAAGATGACATTATGATAAAATGATAATTCTAATTATGATTACTTTAATATTTACGATAATTTTTAATATTATCTTTAAAATAATAATTCTATTTAAAATAATAATAATAATGATATTTTATAGTAACAATGACATTTCTATTAAAATGATAATTTTTTTAAAATCATAGTTTTAATACTAACGATACTTTTAATAATAATAGTAATGATAAAAATAATAAGAACGATAATTTTATCTAAATCAATATCTTATAATATTTTAATTTCATCTTGATACTCTTACTCATTATTTCCTAATCGTTTTGTTTAATAGCTTTTAATCGTCTTTTATATCGTGTTCATAATAATGATAATAATAGTAATCAAAATAATTAGGTGTTACAAATATTTGTTTTAATTACACTAATATTAATAATGATAGTTACTATAACATTATTAACCATGATACTAATAATTATCTTAATGATAATATAGTAATAATAATAATAACAATAACAATAACCATTTTTAAATAATGATATATATATATTAATAATGATAATAATAATAATAATTATACTAATAATAATAATAATAATAATATCAATTGGATAATAATAATAATAATACTAATTATAACTTTGACGATAATAACGATAGTAATAATAAAAAAAATAACAATTTTTAATGATAAATCTCTTTTATTGATAAAAATAATAATAATGATAATAATAAGATAAAACTAGAACGACGATAAAAACGACGATAATAATAATCATTTTTAATAAAAATATCAAAAATTCAATTGATTATAACTTCTAATCCGTTCATCGAAACCATTCAATATCTAAAGGAAAAGTTCTTAATTTTTCGCTAGCTTTCCAAGGACATGCATATCTTATACCTTATCTCAACCGCAAGTGTAACTAATTCAAGATTCAACCTAACTTGTCTAAGGGCAATATCAAAAGTACAAGCATGCATAATCCTAAATACTCGAGCACTAGTCAGGGATACACTATTAGTATGTAAAAGTTAAATTATGAGTACTCACGTATCAATATTGAGATTCAATATTGCAGGAAAGGTACGTAGACGCAACGGAAATGATAAACACTATATTGACCTTACGAGCATACCCATGAACCATACTCAATCACCTCCATAGCTATAACCCATAATTTCCTTAATCCTATCCTACTCGAAAAACAATTTCGAAATCACTCGGACAGCACTCCGTCGTAATATTTTATGTATACTAATAATATCTTGAAATAATACGGAGTACATATATATATGTAAATCGATTGAGAGAGTTTAGAGAAAAATATTTTCAAGTTTCTATGAAATAATAAAACCTATTGAATTCTATTTATAATAGATTTTTGAATTATTATAGTGAATTATTAAAGTATGAATTATTAAAGTATGAATTATTAAAGTATAAATTATTAAAGTGAATTATTAAAGTATGAATTATTAAAGTGAATTATTAAAGTATGAATTATTAAAGTGAATTATTAAAGTTAAAGTAAAGTAAAAATAAAGTAAAGGTAAAGTTTAATTATAGTAAAAGTATAAAACTATGTACGTATAATACGCGTATAAATATATATAATATTAATTTAAATCGTTATATATATATATTTAATAAAATAAAATATAAATATCGTTATCTTTATCATACTAGTTAAGTAATGAGTTGTCAAAAGTGGTTCTAGATATTTATAAAAGTTATATACGTTTTAATAATAAAGTTCTTTTTAAACTGAAAACGTTTTTGTACGTTTGAAACTAAATAGATCAATCGAGTCTTTATGAGATTCAATCTTCCACTATCCTTTGTCTAGTTCTCAATGATTGACAATTTGTTCTTATTTATAAATCATTTTACCATTTTCCGAATATTGTTAAAATGGAAAGATTTCTCAAATCAACGTGGGCCTTTCAACAGAGACTTGTAATCATAATTCAATATATCTGATAATTCAATCATTTGATCTTATCTTCTAATTCCATTGATAAACATTTTAAAACAGATACAATCATATAAAGTATTTAATCTAATATTTTGTTTACGTTTCAAGTTATAATATATATACACATATACATATATAATCATATTCGTTTAATGGTTCGTGAATCGTTGGAACTTGGTTGAGGTTGAATGAATTTATGAACATAGTTTAAAATTCTTGAAATTTAACTTAACAAATATTGCTTATCGTGTCGGAAACATATAAAGATTAAAGTTTAAATTTGGTTGGAAATTTCCGGTGTCAGAAACATATAAAAATTAAAGTTTAAATTTGGTTGGAAATTTCTGGGTTGTCACACCATGCTCATTTTGTTACTTCCAACATATACACAACTTCATAGGTGCATGCCATATACTTGAACCAAGGTTTGACCATTTCTCTCAAGTGAAAAATAGATGTAAAAGGCTTAAAAAAACTGCACAAAATCTTTTTCTGCTGAGCTGCTGGCCGTGGCTGTTTTGGGAACAAAAGGGAGTTCAAAATTTGTTTTTACAAGCTCACATCTAGTATCAATCAAATCCTAACTAAAGGCAAAGGTGTTGGGGTTATTGCTTGGGGTATTATTTGCTTGAGGCTTCAAGTTAGAGGCTCCATTCTTCATCATCTTCATCATCATCTTGCTTGCTTGATAACAACCCTCAACTAGCTTGAGGAGGTATACATCTTCTCTACTTGTTTTATATGTAAGCATAATTTCATGACTTGATATTAATATGGGATTTAACAAAATGGCTTAACAAATATACTTGTTCTATTAATGCTTCCGCTTGCTTTTACTATCTTAAAATTGGTTTTATGATTGTGTAAACTACATGAACATGTTGCTTGTTAAAAATGTTAAATTCCGTCATATATATATATATATATATATATATATATATATATATATATATATATATATATATATATATATATATAAACTTTGAGATCAAAATAAATCTTTTGTACTAAGCTATTATGTATGAATTAAATAAGGGTAGATATTACTCGATTAAATTCATATTACTAACATGCTAAGATGTACATCCTTCCTTAACGATTTAACCATCGGTAACTACAATCTCTATTTCAATTCAATAAATTCCAGGTCATAATAAACCAAGTGTACTATTCAAATACATGTTTGATATTACACTTTCATTTTTACCGTACTCGAAACTTTCTAGAAAACACCACTCATATCTTGTAAAGTTCACAAGAATTACATGAGCACCAACATCATTCACCTAGTAAATATCAATAAAAATGAATAATGAAGTATTGATTCATAATTTCATTTACGTTGAAGAAATAATCCACGAAGATTACGTAATTTCTAAAGTTTTAGAAATTATTCATTTCTAATTCTAGCCAAAAATCAAATGAGTTTAATCTAATATTAACTCATTAAATCTGTATTACATCTGAAGAAAATATACATATGTTTTCATAAAGACTGTAATAAAATTCATTTGTACAAAATATTACTTGTGAAATTTTTTTAACGGATAGGTAATACCCGAGATATATATAAATTCACAATTAATAAGTTGCATTCTTCGAATCTGATTCAACAATCATCAACTATACTCCCTACTTTCACAACAATATATATTCTTTTATAAAA
This sequence comes from Rutidosis leptorrhynchoides, assembly GCF_046630445.1. Lineage (NCBI taxonomy): Eukaryota > Viridiplantae > Streptophyta > Magnoliopsida > Asterales > Asteraceae > Rutidosis > Rutidosis leptorrhynchoides. The sequence continues at coordinate 317,964,574 of NC_092334.1, forward strand.
GTCAAAACAACCATATTCATTCAACTCCAATTATTGATAAATCAAATTTCATAATTCGATTTGAGATATAATCAGTATCATCACTCTTAGATTCCTACATCTTTTAAAGCTATACTTTGACTTCAAAACTGTGCTAGAACATCATATGTATATTAACGATTATAATCAGTGTTCAAACCCCTCGAAATTCCTAAAGACACTTCAAACAATGAACAATCGAGATGACGATCCAACCACATGTTACCCACAGTTATGTACCTGAAAAACTCTTGAAACCAAAGTCATAATTTAACACGTATTTGTGTCAGACCCTTTGGCATTTATTAGCTTAAATAACTTTTCAATCCCTTCTAAAAATAGACAATTTTGTAACAGCTCCAGCAAGTCAACTTCGACTTTTCAGTCAAAACAGCCTTATTTTAACCTTGATATACACGTTGCCCTTTTGCCAATGTTACCGGGGAACCACTTATGTTCCACCACATTAGCAATAAACTTACCAACAACTTCACTGATCTTTAATTTTCTGAAAAATCTTTATAGTTATCAAAACCCCATCATTTACTCATCTGCATCTTGTAACAAGAATTGTCATGCCAATTATTAGGATTCAGCAATCAGTATTTTGAAATCTCGCAGCATCTTTACATCAACAATTATATGTAACGTCTATCTCTTAGACTTATATACTGCGAATGTGAAGTTTCTGAAAAACACCCTAAACTGCGAACTAATTCTCGAAATTTTGAAAAATGTTGATGAAGCAGCAAAAACTGTAAACGATCTTAATAGTAAAAAGTTTGATGATAAAGAATAGTGTGTTGGCAAAGATCAGAAATAGAGAAGGTTTGGAACTAGAAAACGGATTGAGCAAAGTATGAAGGAGGCTGTGGACAAATCACAAAGACTAAACCTGCCTTCATAGAATCCAAATGATTTAGTATCTGCTGAAGTCATTAACAAATACCTTGCTCCTGACTCTTAATCCTTGCGAACAATATTCTTCATCATCCTCTGATATTAGAAATTCTAAGATATCATCATACCTTTCATTATAAATATCCTCGATATTTCTGAAGATATTTTCAGAGCTATTCTTATCTGAAATCATTTATCTTCTCGTGTTATCTGTATCACATCATAAAGGAAACTGTTTTAGTTTCTAAATTCTAAAAACTTCGAGTATTAAGATAAGAATATTTTGAAGTAGTGTTGGGAACTGAAGTATGAGTTAGTATAATATAATGACACTTGATCAACGTGATTATATTACAGTAAGTCATACTGAGTTTCTAAATGGAACGTGATGATTCATAGCTCATAACGTCATCATGTGCCATGTTACACGACTCTTACATTCTACTAAATCTCTAAACAAAATCAAGAACATATTTTCTAGATAATTCTATCTTTTCCAGTTACTTCTGATAATTTGGCAAATGTTTTGGAAATATGAATTGAAGTATAAAAGATGAGAGTTGTGAAAATAATGGAACGAAAGAAGTTCATTTATAGTGATATATCAGACAAAGCAATCAAGACAGATTATCGCATTTAATCAAAGAGGATTCTAATTTCCTTAATTACCGAAGAATGAAATCTTATATAGATTTTCACAGATTTTCTCTAAATTCCTTGAATTGCTGAAATCAACCGTGACTACGTCAAAAGATATGATGAAACCTTATTTTCTCATTGCACTATTTTACGATAGCTTCACTCATACACTTCGAGTAATCGAATTATCTTATTCATTTTACTCAATAGTACTAAAACTCTATTTATCAGCTCATATTCGTCAGGAAAACATTCTTTCTGTTAGCCATGACGATCGCGATCAAATTTCGTGGACGAAATTTCTTTAACGGGTAGGTACTGTGACGACCCGGAAATTTTCGACCAAATTTAAACTTAGTCTTTATGTGATTTTGACACAATAAGCAAAGTCTGTAATGTTGAGTCTCCAAAATTTTGAAATTATATTCATGTAATCAATTACCCTTTGACTGTGCTCGACGATTCACGAACAACTATTTGGAATATTGTGCTTGTATGATTTCGATTATGTTTCATTTCACAATCAACTGAGTAATAGTATTTTATTATTATTATATTACAATTAAATCTATCCTATATATATATATATATATATATATATATATATATATATATATATATATATATATATATATATATATATATGTATTTTATTATTATATTACAATTAAATCTATCCTATATATATATATATATATATATATATATATATATATATATATATATATAATACATATACATAAAGATAGATAGAAATAACCATCACCACTTATTGATTCTACTTTCCTGTCAGATTACCACCACCACACCTCTTTTTACTTTTCTTCTCTTTTCTTTCTTTATATATTTACATATAGATTTACTTATAGATAAATATAACACCCACTATCTATCTATTTGTGTTATAAATGCAATTAATTGATTAAATGTCTTTATTATGGCACCCATGTTCGTATCAATTATTGTTCCTTTTAAATGTAGATTGAATTAACTAAAAGAAGCACACTATTTTGTTGGTTAATGATAATTTAATTTATATACAAACATCTATACGTGCATCCCCTATCCAAGCACAACTCTCCAATTATTTTTAAATGTCACAGACTCCAAACTGTTTCTACTTTTCCACTTTTGTTTTTGTGTACCACCCTACCACAGAAAAATTGTTTGTATGCTTTTGTTTATGATCAAACAACTTGATTCGTATTATCAATACTTTCTTTTATAAAATATATGTACCCATCTCATCACAAAGCCACCATCTCTCCATCTCTCTATCTCCTTCGTCCCTCTATTTTCTCTCTTATCTAAATTTTACAAACTCGTGATTTTTTTTTGTTCTTTCTGTTTCAAACGAGCATATAGCAAACCATGGAACCATGATCCTTGCTACTGTTGCGACTGCAAACTTTATGTTGCATCATGAATTACAGTTACAACTGTTGTTCCTGTTTTGATCGAAGCCCATAACCACCACCATGAACAAGTCTACCACTCAAATACCATGAATGCGTATGTTATTTTCTGTTTGATCAACTCGTATACCATTCCTTTATTTCATATATATATACATATAAAACGTGATTTAAACCAAACCCAAAGCCACTTTGAACTACTATTATCATCATCAAGAAACCGATCCATTTTCTGTTTACTTCGTGAAACCCTACAACCCTCAATCACGTGAACCACCACAAACACTATCAAACTATCGTGTTTGAGTTTTTAATTAAATGAACTGAACACCAAATCACCATCATCATAAGTCCACGTTGCCATCACCTGCTACAATTGCTTTACTGTTACTGTAGCCTCTATTCCTGATTCTCCTATTCGGATACCACAACAACCATCTAAATCCGTCAACCACCTTCAACTCTTCTCTCTCTATATAAACCTCACTCTCTCTCTTCGTTTTCTATTTTATTCCAACAACAAAACACCGCCATGTCGTCACTATAATTGCAGTTACTAATGCTTTAAACGAAGAAAAGTGGAAGAAATCGATGACCTATGATGATTACCTGGAATAGTGAACGCCACTTCTACTCCTGTGAAACAAGGTATGATGATGAAACCAAACTTTTTCAGCTACTATTTTCCTTTGTTTATCCTTCTTGTACAAAACCCACTCTAAACACCACCATCATCTAACTCAATCAATGACTGTTAACTATTATACTTTACGGATCGAACAAACCAAAAGACCATCACCTTTTGAGTCATTATTGCAGCCATAGTTTTCGATAATGACTGCTTTAATTGGATCTCTTTCTGGAACTTTTTATTATTAAAGCAAATACCATTTTGACTTAAGATAATGATTGATATGATGATGAGTGCTCTCACTGAATCATTTTCTGTTTGAATTTAAACAAAACACCAAAACCCTACCAATTGTCCCACTTCTGTTTCCTATCAGTTTCCTTTTTCTTCTGTCGACATTAAACCAATAATCTGGGCCATTTATTGATAAACAGGCTTGTGAAGCAAGTTGGGCCATGTTTATGTTATTGGGCCGTGATCTCATTACTATTATAATCCAATTTCAGCTGCTATTCTTGCGTGAACTACAGCATTCGCTGCAGCTACTGCTGTAGCTTTGTGCTTCAGTTTCTGGTTGTCAAAACAAACCCAAACCACAATTGTTTTTGCTACTGTTCCGGTTAAAAGGTGAACACGTGATGGTATGGAATAATTATAATAAAACGATGATGATATCATAAGAGAATGATGATGATGTTATGAACGCAAGTAAAGATGTTGATGATATGTCAAAGTAATCTGACTAGATGGGATTATTATTATGATTATTGGATCCCTGATTGAATTAATTTTGATGAAGAAGAAGAGTAATGAAATAAAGATTAAAACAAAATGAAATCCGTATTATTCAGGAAAGAAACATATAGCATAATGGTTTGATTTGTGTTGGTTTAATCGAGAGGTCTTGGGTTCGAGCCTGGTTTGGGGCGTTTCTTTTTATATAAGCTTTGGAAGGTATATATCATTACCAAAATTATTATTATTATTATTACTATTATTATTATTAGTATTATAATTATTATTATTATTATTTATTATTATTATGATTATAAAAAGTATAATTATTATTAATATTGATATTACTAATATTATTACCATTACTAAGTATTATCATTTAGTATTATGATTACTATTATTACTAATATTAATATAAGTATTAGAATTACTATTATTATTATAATTATTATTATTATTATTATTAAGTATTAGAATTTTTGTTAATAATAAGTGTTATGATTATGATTATTATTATCATTTATATGAATATTTGAACCATTTTATAATTATTAGTATTATTGTTACCATAAGTATCATTATAGTATCATTATTATTACTTTTACCATATTCATTATTACAACTATATTATTATTACTATAAAATCATTAATATAAAAACTATTATGAAAATAAAAGTTGTAAAAATGTTATAAAGATTATAAATATAAATTTTACTATGAAAATTAAATATAGGGTTAAAATGAAATATCATCATCATCATCATCATCATTATTATTATTATTATTATTATTATTATTATTATTATTATTATTATTATTATTATTATTATTATTATTATTATTATTATTATTATTATTATTATTATTATTATTATTATTATTATTATTATTATTATTATTATTATTACCACTATTATTGTTATTATTACAAATAAAAATAAAAACTTTATATAAAAACACATTACAAATATATTAATATTACTTATTACTATACTTTATCAATAAAATGTTATTAACTATATTGAAATGATAAGTATATTACATAAAAAGTATGAATTAAATATATTAAATTTATTTATATAACCTATAATATAACAAGTATATCATTAATAATAATATATATATTTGCTCGATTACAAGTATATGTATTAATATATATGAATAATATAGGTTCGTGAATCCGAGGCCAACCCTGCACTGTTCAATGCCGTCATATGTATTTTTACTACAAAATACAGTATCGTGAGTTTTCATTACTCCCCTTTTAAATACTTTTGCAATATATATTTTTGGGACTGAGAATACATGCGCTGCTTTTATAAATGTTTTACGGAATAAACATAAGTAATCGAAATTACATTCTATGGTTGAATTATCGAAATCGAATATCACCCTTTTAGCTTGGTAGCCTAAGAATTAGGGAACAGACACCCTAATTGACGAGAATCCTAAAGGTAGATCTACGGGCACTAACTCCCTCCATACTGGAAAATGGTATGCTTTAGTACTTTGAGTTATTAATACAGATGGATTTCTGTTTTGGGGATATTCTATATGCATTTTTGTTAATGTCGGTTACCAGGTGTTCAATCCATATGAATGATTTTTAAACACTTGCGAGTGTATGATTATTGAATAAAGGAAATCTTGTGGTCTATTAAAATTATAGAAATGATTGATTACGATAAACTAACGAACTCACCAACCTTTTGGTTGACACTTTAAAGCATGTTTATTCTCAGGTATTAAGGAAATCTTCCGCTGTGCATTTGCTCATTTTAAAGATATTACTTGGAGTCATTCATGGCATATTTCAAAAGACGTTGCATTCGAGTCGTTGAGTTCATCAAGATTGATAATAAGTCATTCATAGTTTGGATATATTATGAGATAGTATGCATGGCTGTCAACTTTTGTTGTAATGAAAGTCTGTCTTTTAAAAACGAATGCGATGTTTGTAAAATGTATCATTTAGAGGTCAAATACCTCGCAATGTATTCATATGTTATTGTATTCGTCCTTATGAATTAGGACGGGTCGCTTCACTTGTATGGTACTAAGTTTACGATTTTCACCGATTGATATCGGATAAAAAGTCACGTTTTCACCCCGGTATTAAAGGCCAAAAACAAGAAAGATTCAAACTTTGTTGGCAAAATACCCACTTCGTCATTTATAATTGAAGAATAAGTAATTACAAAGACGGTGCAAAAAAGAATCAAGAGAATCGGAGCTAAAACGAAGACTCTAGAGCGAAAATGGCGAAAGATAATTAGTTAATTAAGGAACTGTTTGTTTAGACGCATAAAGGATTGGACCGTTAGGATAACCGAACGTGTTCATGGAAGTTAATCTGACTTGGCCATGGTGTTCTTTATGGTTGAACTCTTTCCAAAGGGCCTAACTATCTTGTAAAACCAATCATTAACGAAAGCATTGAAACACATCACGTCTCTTGGATATGGTAAACCATGTATTCGATTATGCTTAAGAAAGTTTAGACCTTTGTGGAATGTTAATACGTCACCCAACCGAGTCGCTTAATTGGATGAGCCATCTGAACGTGTATGCCTGTAGTCAGACTGCACGGGCGTCGGGGGTAAGACTGTTTCTAACCCTGCCTGTGACATCACAGACAAATTTGTACTTTTTAGCTCAAAAAGTGCATCTGCCTGTGACATGGCAGTGTCAAATTTTGACCCCCCAATAACCCTAAGTGTCAAATGCCAGTGTCAAATTTAGTAGGGTCCACCAATTTTTTTTTCAAATGATTTAAAATGGTAAATAAATACGACAAAATAAAATAAATTACAGTAAAATGGTAAATAAATACAACAAAATAAAAAAATAACATTAATAAAAAAAATACATAATTAATTTTTGATAAGAATTTAAAAGTACATAGATTGATGATTACATAGATTAAAAAAAAAACAAAAAACTAATTCGCATTGCGAAAAGTCGGTGGAAGGTTCCAAATATGCTCGACTAAATCCTCGGTGAGTTGGTTGTGCAAATCTCGATCCCTTATTTCTCTTACGATGATATCTCGATCCCGTCCTCTGTTTCGTATACTTTCCATACCATTTTCCATTTCTTCGGTAGTGAATCTTTCTTCCCATTTAGAAAGTGCAAAGCCGTTATCTTCAAGTATCATGTTATGTAATATGAGACAACATTCCATCACTCTTCGCATCCTGTTAACGCTCATACTTCTTGAAGCTATGCGTATAATATGAAAACGACCTTGAAGAACCCCAAATGCCCTCTCTACATCCTTTCGGGCACTAGCTTGAAATCTTGTAAACTTAATCGTTGGTTCTTCAGTAGGACATGAATATCCTTTAACTAAAGTTGCCCAATCGGGATATATACCATCCGCAAGGTAATATCCTTTGCTATATTCATGCCCATTTACCTCAAATGGTGCGGATGGAAATGTTCCGTTCTTAAGTTTATCAAATATAGGTGATTGCTTCAAAACGTTGATATCATTGTTGGAACCCGCCATCCCAAAAAAAGCATGCCAAATCCACAAGTCATAAGAAGCAACATCTTCAAGCATAAGGGCCGATTTCTTGTGATCACACCTAGTGTATTGTCCTTTTAAAGCAACAGGACAATTCCTCCACTCCTAGTGCATATAATCTATACTCCCGAGCATACCCCTAAACCCATGTCTCTCCTCGTGAGCACTATACAATCTAGCAACATCGTGTGCATTCGGAGATCGCATGTATTCTTCTTTGTACAATGTAATAATGCACATACAAAAGTAATCTAGACATAGTATTGATGTTTGCTCACTCATTTACAAATATTCATCCCACATATCGGGAGCGGTGCTATACGCCAATTGACGTATAACCAACGTACATTTTTGTAAAGTAGTAAATGTAGGCCTACCGATAGCATCAAATCGTTGAGAAAAGTAAGTAAAATATTCTGGCATATTATCACTTTGGAAAGTAGTAATACCTTGCACTATCCGGAGAAATAATTGTATGCGCATGCGAAAACGGCATTTAAATTTTCTTTGTGGATATTTTAGCGTCTCACAAAAATAATCATCCCACAAACGTTGTGCAGCAACCTCCCGTTCCCTAGGGATGTAACCTCTAACTCTCGAAATAGATGGTGCCGATTCGACTTCTGAATCATCATCTTCTATTTCTTGAATTAATTGAACAATTCGTAAATCTTCGGAGTCAGAATTAGACCCCCGTAACCTCTAACCCATTTATAAACTAATAGACTTTTGTAAAAAAAAAAAGTAGAAAGAAATAGAGTAAAATAAGTAAGAATGAATTGTGAAAAATGATATGATTGTTGGGGTTTAAATAGGAGTAAAATGGAGTAAAAATTGAATTTAAAAAAAAAATCCCAAAAAACGGGTATATCCGTTGGGTAACGGATATATTACCCCACCCAACCAGATCAAGCCACCACACCATTTGAAGCCCGTTTTTTTCAGTCAAATACTCAACTGACGCCCCCAAGCATCAAAAACTGACGCCCCGTTAATGGCGTCAGGGGCGTCACTTTCTACCAGCACGTCTGACGCTGGCCCATCTGATGCCGCGTTGGACACAGTCTAAGGGACGTTGCCGTCTATTCAGAATCTTCAAGCCTAGCGCATTACCCAGTGACATATCTTACGACGGGGAGGTTTAGGACCAGTATAATGAATACAAGACCTCTACCTATTCATGAGCCAACAATCCATAATCTCGGCAGAATAACTAATGAAATCATAGTATGCACTTACTTTAACCTTATGTGAATTACAAATTTTATCGCATTTACTTTATCTGTCTTATAAATTAAAAAATCCCCAAATTAAGTAACCACTACTCCTTCATAACTATCTTAGGCTTAAATATAAGTTCGATTCTACTGATATCTCAAAAATACGACTCTAGGTCATACTTCCCTTACTCATACTAAGGAGTAGTACGATTTAGGCCCCGCTAAATATAAATTTAATACGGTACCCCCTCTTGGTGGTTGATTCTGAACTTTTGCGACCTAACGACACCGTACAAATACAACCGTCCGTTTTGGCCATATCAAGAGGGAAGCTAGTTTTTGGCGCCGCTGCAGGGGAACTATTATTAGACAATACTGCTCTCTATCAGACGTATTCATAAGCATTTAGTGGTGTCTAAGAAAGACAATTATACATGGACTTGGTTGTTGGATTTTTCGAACAGTCTCCAATTATATTGGAACCAAAAGGATCCTGCCTCACCATAGTTGACCTGGCCACTTGGTTTGTTGAATAGTTTGTGCGGAGTTCTATTATCAAAATACCAGGGAATCAGTAGCCAGAACCAAAAACATATTCAACCTTAGGATAGTTAGCTTATCTGAGACTAAATTAGATTACTTTAAACTACCTTAGATTAAGACTACCTTAGATTACATTAGAATTACCTTAGATTACCTTAAAAATTTAGTTTATCTGCTAAAAATTAAAAACAAAAGGCTTACCCAGTGTATGACCCAAACTTGATCTAGACCAGGGCCGTTGTTATTCGTATCTGATCCAGACGCAATAATCTCTAAAGCACACAAGGAAGCACGAATCAGAAATCAAATGGCCTTACGCGTTACTTTAGCAGAAAATACCAAACCCTCGATTGAATGTCGAGGAGGACCAATCAAATTTCCAGAGATTCAAGGACACTCGTTTGAATTAAAATATCACATCATCCAGCTCATCCAAAATAGCTATCAGTTTCATGGATTACCGAATGACAATCCTAATTCTCACCTTGATAAATTCATATCTCTTTCGAACTCCTACAAACAGCCAGGGATAGGACAAGATATAGTCCGGCTATACTTGTTTCCCTATTCTCTCACTCATCATGCTTAAACATGGTTCGAAAGACTGGAAAAAGATTCCATCACGTCATGGACGGAGATGGCTACTAAATTCCTAACCAAATATTTCCCTCCTTCTAAACAAACCAAACTAAAGAATGACATCATTAACTTCAAACAAAGTTATGATGAATCTCTTTACACTGCATGGGAGCGATTCAAAACCCTGCTGAAAAAATGCCCTAATCACCAGATAGAACGGTCAGCTCAAATCTGTACCTTCTACAATAGTCTTACGGTAAATAATAGGATGACGATCGACGCAACAGCTCAAGGAAATCTGATGAACCAAACCGCAGATGAAGCATGGGATTTGCTCGAGAATATGACAATGCATCATCATGACTGGAACAGTGGTGAAACAACTTCATCATCTTCCCCACTCTCTGCACTTAACAATCAAACAGAGGCCATCAAATCCCTCACAGATAAGATGGAATCTCTCGCTAAACAACTCAAAGAATTGAAGACGCAGCCGCAGTAGGTTGTGACGACCCAGAAATTTCCGACCAAATTTAAACTTAAATTTTATATGGTTTCGACATGATAAGAAAAGTCTATTTAAATGAATCTAAAAATTTTGAAACTATATTCATGTAATCAATTACCCTTTGACTGTGCTCGACGATTCACGAACAATTAATTGTAAATAGATATGTGTGTATATATATATATAAATAATAATTGAAAAAATTTGATTTTAAATATTATATGTTGTTGATATTAAAATTTATTTATGCAAAATAAAATAAAAATATGATATTATGATAATTATTATTTAAAACATATCTATATATATAAATAAAGTATATTAAATATATATTTTGTGATTTCGAATCTAATTAGTAAACCACAGTAACAATCAATTGCCATTCGATGGATATTAAACTAGTTTAATGCGAATTTATGTGATTTTAAAACAAACGGTGATCCGAAAATGAGTTTTATAAATTATGAGCTTAGTAAAAATGTATTTAGGAGCTATTCATTTAATTTTAAAACTTTTTATATTTTACTGGGGATTGGGAGTGAATAATTAATGTAAAATTTATTTAATAATTAATGATCGAATTTTATACCATAATGACCAAAATAAATAGATATAGTTATTTTAAAAATATGGGATTTTTTTAAAGACCCATATCCGCCATTGATTCACAACAGAGTACGAAATCCAGTCCGTGAAATGAATTAACTCAATAATATCGGCGGCTACACTATGCATGACAATGGATTACTGTGTTTTCTATTTTCAATTCCTTTCACCTTTATATTATTTATCCATCTATGATTACAAATATCACCACCTTGACATCCACTTGTACCAATTCTTTTGCCCGTGATTGTGAATTATCATTTATTGTCACTGTTTTTCTTTTGTTTTCTATCTTTAGATATAAATTATATATACCTACACATAACAGATAGATTGATACAACCATCACTTTGTTATTTTCTTCTCTTGTGAACTATCATCTTCTTCATCATCTTCCTCTCATTCTCTCTCTTATTTGTAACCAAGAACCACCATGGTTCCACACCATCTTTAGGTCGACAACCATCAGCTTCGGTTTAAAAGCAAACCCACAATATCAAACCATCACCTTTATCATCGACATCATACAACTCCTCAATGATCATCCACCACCCCATCATCCGTCTACACGATCACCATCACCTAACATCACAACCATCATCGAGAACCACCCTAATATGGTTTCTGTCTCAACCGTGAACAACCATCCTTAAACCCAAACAACATCAACGTGACACCACTCTTGATATCATAAACCACTCTACACCATCTCTATCTCTCCCACCTCTCTCTCAACTACTGCTACCATATCTCCTTTGTTGTTACTACACGATTGTTGTAGCTACTACTACTTGATAGCCACCCTCAAAACCCCACGTTACTGTTTCTACTTCTATTCTTTTCCTATTCCTTTCCGGTTACTTCAAGCAATAATTCCTACTGTTACGGTTGTTTTACGATCACCAAAGAAACCCATTTGATGAAACGTGTACAAAGAATATAATATGATGGTTATGTTATGATTATGGCTATGATGACGAGTTCGTGAGATGATGAATGATATTAACATTATACGAAAACAATAGTGATGATGGATGACGATGAAGATGATGATACTTGGTGACTATGACGATGATGATGAACAGAAAACTTTATCTTCGTTTGAAGCTGCTACCTTCAATCCATTCTCGATATACTACTGTTCGAAGCTAGACCCAACATCATACCATCGTTCCTGTTTCTACTCCTTTTTCCTGGTAATTATTCCGATCCCAAAAACCACCATCGAAAAACTGCTATATTCTCTTTCTCCTCCCATGTGAGCTGTACATGTTCTTGTTATAATGCGAATAACTCAGTTTTAAAAGTATAAAAAAAATACATGTGGGACGGTTTAGAGTTATTGGCCGACAAAAGTGGTTATGAGCTATTGGAAATCAGACTAATATTCAACTGAACTGCAGCTATCCTTTCGCTTCTTTTATTTCTCAAAACAACTAGAATCTAAAACTCAATATATAATGAGCCCAATTGTTTTTCTTCACGGGCCTATATTGCTGTCAAGATTATACGGCCCAACTAAACTTTCTATAGACCCAAATTGCTTCAGACTGATAGTTGTCAGATGATAGTGCTAATTAAATTACAAATGGGTAATTTAGTTACATATGCTCCGAATAAGTCACAAAAATTTATATGGTTCGCGATGATGTATTGATCAAATATGATAGGTGATAAACGAGCGAGGAGGGTGATGTTAAGGTGGCGAGAAGATTAGATAATTAGAATGATTGTGATAATAGTGATATGATGATATAAGATGATGGTACGTAAATGGTAGATAATGATGTATGATGTTATTAATAATAAGCTACATGAAGATGATGATAGTATTAATGATGCATAGGATGAAAGATGATGATATTAGGGTGATGAATGATTTCAAATGATGATTATGATTCTCGTATATTCCAGTGATGATTTAGAAGATATTTCGTGTTGATATCAAGGTCTCAAAGCATTTAATTCTCGAATTCCAATTTTTTTATTTCATCTTCTACGAACAATTTTTCTTTGCTACTCGTTTTGTTTTTCTGTCGGTTTAGAAATCACAAAACAAATCAGTCTAGTCTGTTACAAAATCCTAAATCAAGTGTGTTATTTATTGTTATGATTATGGAGAATTTATTCAGTCGAGCTAATTGAGGAAGGAGATGACAGAAGGAATGAGTTAAAAGAATTAGTTTTGGTATTAAAACAGAAATAAAATAGATAGAGGAGTGGTTTGGGTGTTTGGGTGATAAACGAGGGGTCAGCGATTCGAATCTAGGCTGAGACTTTCTTTTTTTTCTTTTTACAACAAAATCTTGCTGGACTGCTGTTGGGCTACTGGAATGGGACTGTGGTGTGGATCCATTTATAAATAAGTAAATACGGGTTATATTAAATGGGTTGCTGGATAAAATCAAATGAACCAAAATGGGTGAATGGTTAAGAGAATTTGTGTTTAGTGGGAGGTCGGGGGTTCGAGTCCGATTCTCAAAAATTCTTTTTAAAGGCTTCTTTTGAGGTAGTTAATCTACTTCTTTTTTAATTTTATTATTATTATTATTATTATTATTATTATTATTATTATTATTATTATTATTATTATTATTATTATTATTATTATTATTATTATTATTATTATTATTATTATTATTATTATTACACATTATTATTATTATTACTCTTATTATTTTTATCATTATTATTATCATTAATATTATTATTATTATTATTGATACAAACAAAATGACTATATTTATTATTATCAAAATTATTATTAAGATTATTATTATTAATGTACTAAATAAATATTATATATATAAGAAAAATATATTTATTACATATAACATAACTATATATATTAATAAATGTAATTAATTTGGTTATTAATGAAACACATAATTAAATTAATAATTAAATCACTAATGATATATAAGTTTGTTCGAATACCATTTTATGTGTTAATATATATATACATGATATAGATTCTTGAATCCGAGGCCAACCCTGCATTGTTCAGTTCCGTCGTACGAATATTTTTACTACAAAAATATCGTATTGTGAGTTCATTTGCTCCCTTTTACTCTTTGCATTTTTGGGACTGAGAATACATGCGCTACTTTTACAACTGCTTTATTAAATGCTTTTGAAATACATTTTGAACTGCAAATACATGAAATGCTTTTATATATGTTTGATGAGATAGACACAAGCAAAACATTCCTCGAATGAATTATTATGCAGACAGAAGTTCTGTGGATTAATATTGAATTAGTTGGACATTATAATTGCCACTAATTGTTGTGAATATTTCCCCTGATTATCATTGCTTGGTAACCTAAGAATTAGAATCGAGTATGGCCCTAATTCACGCGAATCCTAAAGGTAGCTACCGGGTTTAACACCCCCACCCAGTTTATATGATTATTATACAGACGAGATGTTCTATTTTGGGGATATTATTATGCGCATTATATGTTAAGGTTGGTTACTAAGCTAAGCTATGAAAGCAATGAAAAGTGAATGTTATGGGTAATATATGTGGGTATTGTTTGCAAGTCAAACCTAGTGTTTATCATCTCTGTTGTGTCTACGTAATTTCCTGCAATATTGAATCACAATATTGATACGTGAGCATTCATGTCTTATCTTTTATATATTAATAGTGTATACATGTCTAGTGCTCGAGTATATATATTTATGCATGCTTGTATGCTAAATTTTGTCGTTAAACAATTTATAATGAATCACGAATTAAATACATATATTACTGATAAAAGGTATATGATATGCATGTTTTTAGAAAGCTGGCGAAAAATCAATAACTTTTCATTTAGAAGTCACGTAATTTCGATGAACGAATTAAAAGATATGGTCAACTGAATTATGATTGACATTAATTGGAATTGCTTTTGAATCTGCAATTAATATTTAAACAACTTGTTTGTAAGATTGATAAATTAGATTTTTGAATATTACCAACCGAGTAAATGAATCCTTATATAAGGTACGTCTCGTTTTGTTGAACTATTGTCAAAATTGACCTTTTGAAACGACTTTGGATAACTTTTGTATGTCGATATCGAGCATTAGGATTGTGATACACTATGACCTGACCTAGCTTGATAGACATTTATTGACCGACATATGTTCTCTAGGTTGAGCTCTACGGTTATTTGGTAATCCGAGTTTCGGTCACATTTTGGTGAACGACTTTATATGCTGCTAAGGTGAGTTTCATTTGCTCCCTTTTTAATTGCTTTTGCAATATATATTTTTGGGCTGAGAATACATGCACTTTATTTTAAACGCAATGGATACAAGTACATACTAAATTTACACTGAGTTTGAAACAAAAATCCCTTATCTTTGGTAACTAGTAACTGCCAGTTATAAGAACTGGTGGGTGCGAGTAGAAGTATATGGATCCATAGGGCTTGATATCCCCGTCCGAGCTAGAGCACTAGCCTTTTAACGGACGTATGCTATTTGAGAAGCGTACACGTTAGTTTGCGTGTATTATTCAGATGATTATACAAAGGGTACAAATTATATATACGTTAAGTTTAGTTGCCAGGGTGCTCAATTTCGTAGAATATTTTGATAAACGTTTCTGGATGAAACAACTAAAATCTTGTGATCCACCTTTATATACAAATTATGCGAAACACTAAAACTATGAACTCACCAAACTTTTTGTGTTGACACTTGTTAGCATGTTTATTCTCAGGTTTCCTAGAAGTCTTCCACTGTTTGCTTATATGTTAGACAAGCTATGTGCATGGAGTCGTACATGGCATATTGTTCAAGGAAACGTTGAATTCACCAAATCATCACCATGTATCTTATTTTGACTGCATTGTCAACGGAAGTACTATTGTAAACTATTATTTACGGTGATTGTCTATATGTAGAAATCATCAGATGTCGAAAACCTTTTATTTAAATATTCATTTATGGTGTGCCTTTTCAAAAGAATGCAATGTTTACAAAACGTATCATATAGAGGTCAAATACCTCGCAATGAAATCAATGAATGACGTATTGTCCATATGGATTTGGAGCGATCATCACAGTTGGTATCAGAGCGTTGGTATTAGTAAACCAGGTCTTGCATGAGTGTGTCTAACTGATAGTTGTTAGGATGCATTAGTAAGTCTGGACTTCGACCGTGTCTGCATGTTAAAAGTTTTGCTTATTATTTCTTGTCAGAAATTACATGCTTATCATTCTTAAAGTCTAGACACATTTTCCTGCATTTATTGCATAAATAGTGTATAGACAAAAATTCATATCTTAGCGTATCTGTTACTGTAAACTTTTCCTGACATCTTCCGAAAATTTCTCCATAATTTACGGGATTTTGGTATTATATATACATATGTAAATTATGTATTGAAGAGTACCAATCTAAATTCTATAATCTATCTTATATCAAAAATCAATTCCCTGATTATATAAGATGGATCACGTATCTAGTTCAAATTCCTTAAACTCCGACAGCTATTCAGATATGGATATTCACCTGAACTCCGAAGACAGTGTAACCGGAATGGATCAACCAATTAGCCATCATCTATTCTGGATGAATTGGGGATAGGTTCATAGCCTACTTAGTCATTGGAGATAAGAAGAAGGTGATCCCTTCCATCCACCACATTGCCCTCTTGGCGAAGAACCTGAAGCACTTACCGGCGAACCTGTTCGAGACACCATTTTCTCTCTCATTTCCAGAGTATCTCGTCACGATAATATACTATCTCAAATTCTGAATCTTATTCATCCATTCGTCCGAACCGACAATCATCCCGGTGTAGTAGAAGAAGTCAACGAGCTTCGTGCTCGAGTGGTGACTTTAGAGAATATGGTACAAAGGTTACAAGCACCAGCAGCATCACCAGCATCAACAGTACCACCATCATCAATGCCAATAGTATCATTACCACCACCAACAACAACATCCGCATCCCACACCTCAACATCACAATCTGTACCTCGAACATCAACGTCATATGCACCATAGATACCAAGGAATACCAACAACAACAAACGATGAGATTAATATTATGTTAACTCATTAAATCCATGATTACATCTAAGGAAACTATATATATAGGTATATTTTCATAAAGATTGTAATTAAGAAAATTATTTTGTACAAACTGTTAATGGTGAGAATATTTTAACGGGTAGGTAATACCCGAAAAATATATAAGTTCACAATTAATATGTTATACTGTACATTCTTCAACTTTGATTCAAAAAAAATAATTATTAACAATACTCACAACGATATACAATCGTTTTCATACATATTCAATTACATATTCTGATATTGATGGATCAGAATCTAAGTCATAACTCTGAACCGGTGACATCATTCTTAGATCTCTACATCTTTCAAAGCTATACTTTGACTTCAAAACTGTGCAAGATCCTTTAGCGTTGTTTTTACTGAAAATAATCTTGCAATCCCTTTTCAAAGTATCCAGTATTATCAACCATTCAACCAGTCAACCTCAACTTTTTAGATTAGCCTTATTATAATCTTGACATATACATTCTTGTTACCGGGGAACCTTTCATGTTCCACCACATTAGCAGTAAACTTACCAACAACTTCACTGATCTTTGACTTTCCGAAAAATCATTATATTTATCGAAACCCCATCATTTACTCATCTGCATCTTATAACAAGAATTGTCTTGCCAATTACTGGGAATCAGCAATCAGTATTTTGAAATCTAGCAGCATGTCTACTCAACTGTTATATGTGTACATATAACATCTATCTCCTATACTTACGTACTTTGAATGTGAAGTTTCCGAAAAACACCTTAAACCACGAACTAGTTCTCGAAATTTTGAAAAGTACTAATGAAGCAGCAAAAACTGTAAACGACCTTAAGAGTAAAAAGTTTGATGATAAAGAATAGTGTGTTGGCAAAGCTCAGAAAAAGAAAAGGTTTGGAACTGGAAAACGGAATGAGCAAAGTATGAAGGAGGTTGTGGATAAATCACAAGGACGAAACCTGCCTTCCAAGAATTCAAATGATTCAGTATTTGCTGAAGCCATTAACGAATACCTTGCTTCCGAATCTAAACCCTTACGGATAATATTCTTCATCATCCTCTGATATTAGAAATTCTAAGATATCATCATATCTTTCATTATAAATATCCTCCATATTTCTGGAGATAATTCCATAATCATTCTTATCGGAAATCAATTTTCTCCTTATGATATCTGTGTTACATCATAAAAGAAACTATTTTAGTTTCTAAATTCTAAAACCTTCGAGTTTAAAATATGAATATTTTTGAAGTGGTGTTGGGAGCTGAAGCATGAGTTAGTATAATATAATGACACTTGATCAACGTAATTATATTACAGTAAGCCATGCTGAGTTGCTAAATGGAACGTGTTGATTCACAGATTATAACGTCATCATGTGCTATGTCATACGACTATTGTATTCTAGTTAATCTCTAAGAATATCAAGAAAATATTTTCTTGATGATTCGGTCTTTTTCGGATATTCTGGTAATTTGACAAATCAAAATTGTTCCATTACAATTTCCTTCTTAGAACATTAACTATGTTCATTTCAAAATCCATACCTACGAATTCTGGACCATTACAAGTAATGCTTAGTCACAAGAAGAAGAAACGAAGGGACAAAACTCCGAAATAGAAATTGGGGTATAAATCACAGCAAATAAAAGAAAGCATTAACTGGGGATTATAATAATTATAGAAGACATAAGTAGGAACTTTGAAATATAAGGGAAAATATAAAGCCTGACAACAACACATATATTACAAACGTATATCAATGCGTATAGCAATATAAAGACACGGGAGAATGAAAAATACTATAACCCCAAGGTAATAGTAAAAGAAAATAATTTCCTCTGGTGGCAGATGAAAAAGAAGAATGAAGGATATGATAGCCAAGAAAATATCAAGAATCAGAACTGAATTAAGCATTTCACAATCTTTTGGAAGTATGAAATAAGGAAGAAGATGTAGGAGTGGTGAAAATAATGAAACGGAAGTAGTTAATTTATAGCAAAATATCAGACATAGCAATCGAGGCAGATTACGTATTTAAAGTAAAATCTTACTTTCCTTAAATTTCGAAGAATCAAATCTTATTTAGATTATGAAGATTTTCTATTCCTTAAATTACGGAAATCAATCGTTAATACGTCAAGAGTTAAGACGAATCTCTATTCTTCATTTCACTCTTTTACGATAACTTCTCTCATACGCTTCGAATAATCGAATTGTTTTATCCATATTATTCAACGGTAAACTCTATTTATCAATACATATACGTCATGAAAACAATTTTATTGTTAGTCATGACGACCTCACTCAAATTTCGGGACGAAATTTCTTTAACGGGTAGGTACTGTGATGACCCAGAAATTTCTGACCAAATTTAAACTTAATCTTTGTATGATTAACATTTCCGACACGATAAGCAAAGTCTGTAAAACTGAATCTCAAAATTTTTGAACTACTTTTATATATTCAAATACCTTTCGGTTGTTCTTGACAATTCGCGAACAATTATACGTATATAGATACATATATATATACTATAACTTGAAAATGTAACAATGTATTAATTGTTTGATACTGTACATTAAACTTATAGGTTTAAATATTTATTTGAATATATATGATAAGTTGGAATATTAATTGTATGAATAATTTGCGACGTATATTTAAAACGTGTTTATGAATGTTGAAAATATATATTAACTTGGTCATAAAACGATTTGTTATTATATATATATATATATATATATATATATATATATATATATATATATATATATATATATATATATATATATATATATATAACAAATAGCGAGACAATGATTTATAAAAGTAAATGACCAAAACACTCGAAAGTTTAAGATACACTTTGAATGATATAGTTTATTGATAATTTAAGACTATATTTTGACAAAGGTACGAGTCATAAAACGTAAATTGCGAGTTTTCTAAGCGTACGAAAATGCGTTCGAGAAACCGAAACCGGGACATAAGTCGAGTGACAATGTACGAGTCATCGGAACGAAAATTATAAGTCAACTATGCAAATGAATTTAATATAATATATAATTAATTATTTAAATTAAATATATTATATATATTATATTTAATTATGTCGACAAACAAAACAACAAAAAATTGTGAGCTGGATTTTGGGGCCATGCGATCGCATGGAAAATAGGCATAAAACCCATGCGATCACATGGGGTCAGATTTCAGGAAAAGTCTATAAATTGAATTTGTTTTTGCTCGATTACACACACATATATCCTCAGCTCTCTTTATATATTATTATTATTATTATTATTATTATTATTATTATTATTATTATTATTATTATTATTATTATTATTATTATTATTATTATTATTATTATTATTAATTAATTAATTAATCTTATACATAAAATACTACGACGAGGTCATGAGTGTGTCACTTCAAAACAAGCTTTTCGAACGGGATAGAGCTAAGAAAATTATGGGTTATAGCTATGGAGGTTATGGGTAATATTCGTGGGTATTGTTTACAAGCCAAACCTAATGTTTATCATCTCTGTTGCGTCTACGTACTTTCCTGCAATATTGAATCACAATATTGATACGTGAGCATTCATATCTTATCTTTTATATATTAATAGTGTATACATGTCTAGTGCTTGAGTATATATATTTATGCATGCTTGTATGCTAAATTTCTTCGTTAAACAGTTTATAATGAATCAAGAATTAAATACATATATTACTGATAAAAGGTATATGATATGCATGTTTTTAGAAAGCTGGCGAAAAATCAATAACTTTTCATTTAGAAATCGCGTAATTTCGATGAACGAATTAAAAGATATGGTCAACTGGATTATGATTGACGTTAATTGAAATTGCTTTTGAATCTGCAATTAATATTTAAACAACTTGTTTGTAAGATTGATAAATTGGATTTTTGAATATTACCAACCGAGTAAATGAATCCTTATATAAGGTACGTCTCGTTTTGTTGAACTATTGTCAAAATTGACCTTTTGAAACGACTTTGGATAACTTTTGTATGTCGATCTCGAGCATTAGGATTGTGATACACTATGACCTGACCTAGCTTGATAGACATTTATTGACCAACATATGTTCTCTAGGTTGAGATCTACGGTTATTTGGTAATCCGAGTTTCGATCACATTTTGGTGAACGACTTTATATGCTGCTAAGGTGAGTTTCATTTGCTCCCTTTTTAATTGCTTTTGAAATATATATTTTTGGGTTGAGAATACATGCACTTTATTTTAAACGCAATGGATACAAGTACATACTAAATTCTACACTGAGTTTAAACCGAAAATCCCTTAGCTTTGGTAACTAGTAACTGCCAGTTATAAGAACTGGTGGGCGCGAGTAGTAGTATATGGATCCATAGGGCTTGATATCCCCGTCCGAGCTAGAGCACTAGCCTTTTAAGGGACGTATGCTATTTGAGAAGCGTACACGTTGGTTTGCGTGTATTATTAAGATGATTATACAAAGGGTACAAATTATATATACGTTAAGTTTATTTATCAGGGTGCTCAATTTCGTAGAATATTTTGATAAACGTTTCTGGATGAAACAACAGAAATCTTGTGATCCACCTTTACACACAGATTATGCGAAACACTAAAACTATGAACACACCAACCTTTGTGTTGACACTTGTTAGCATGTTTATTCTCAGGTTTCCTAGAAGTCTTCCGCTATTTGCTTATATGTTAGACAAGCTATGTGCATGGATTCGTACATGGCATATTTTTCAAGGAAATGTTGCATTCACCAAATCATCATCATGTATCTTATTTTGACTGCATTGTCAACGAAAGTACTATTATAAACTATTATTTACGGTGATTGTCTATATGTAGAAATCATCAGATGTCGAAAACCTTTTATTTAAATATTCATTTATGGTGTGCCTTTTCAAAAGAATGCAATGTTTACCAAACGTATCATATAGAGGTCAAATACCTCGCAATGAAATCAATGAATGACGTATTGTCCATATGGATTTGGAGCGATCATCACATTATGTATTCTAGTTCTAACGGTAAAGCAAATGAGATTAATATTATATTAACTCATTAAATCTATGATTACATCTGAAGAAAATATATATGTAAGTATATTTTCATAAAGACTGTAATTAAAAATTCTTTCGTACAAACTATTAATGGTGAAAATATTTTAACGGGTAGGTAATACCCGAAGAATATTTAGTTTTCACATTAGTAAGTTACACTGTACATTATTCGAATCTGATTCAACAGTCATTTACTATCCTACTTACACCCATAGCTATACGAATCCGGTCACGACAGATAACCATTTTCAATTTCATATTTGGAATTTGACCTATCAGAATCCAAAAGTGGCATAATGAAGAAAACATATGACAAAATAAAAATTTGTTAGAAACGGACAAATTAACTATGAGAAATTTTGTTAAGAATCCACGCTAAGTGTTCATAGCTAACTGATTACATTTTATTTATCGCAATTTAATTATCGCAGTTTATATTCTCGCAATTTTATTTATCGTCATTTAATTTATGTTATTTATTTTACGCACTTTAAATATCGGGACACGTATACAAGGTTTTGACATATCATATCGACGCATCTATATATTATTTGGAATAACCATAGACACTCTATATGCAGTAATGATCGAGTTCTCTATACAGGGTTGAGGTTGATTCTATAATAATACATATACTTTGAGTTGTGATCGAGTCTCAGACATGTACACGGGTCATGATACGTATAAATTAATTTAAATATTATATATTAAACTATATATGAATTATTGGACTGTTAACAGTGGACTATTGACCGTGGACTAATAACATTGGACAATTAAAATGAATTAAAATATTGATTATAATATAAGAAACTAAACATTCCTTCAAGTTTGCCACTTGATTTCATCTTAAACCTCATTTGTATTTTGACGGTTACAATCTGCGTTCAAACCTTTCATAATTCTTGAAAACACCTCAATCGAGAGGATGAACCAGCCGCACTTCATCTATGGAAAAAAAGATTGATGCGTATAGTTATGCACCTGAAAAACTCTCGAAAACTGAGTAAACGTTTAATACATAGATGTGCTAATTCGTTTAGTGTTATTATTACCGAAAATAACCTTGCAACTCCTGTTCGGGATAGCCAGTTTTGTCACAGCTCCAGCAAGTCAACTCTGACTTTTCGTTCGAAACAACCTTATTTTAACCTTGATATATGTGCATGCTCTTTTATTGTTACCGGGGAACCTTTTATATTCCACCATATTACCATCAGCTTTTAATCATCTAAAAACATAATTCTCCTGAAACCACCTCGGATTGATAGCCGATGATTCAGATATCGTAGCATTAAATGCAGAGGAAACAGAAAAATTGTAGATGGTCTAAATGGTCAAAAGTTGATGATAAAGAAAGGAGTGTTAGGACGCTCGATAGAAAATTTGGTACTAAAAAACAGATTGAGAAAACCATGAAGGAGACCAAGGCCAAATACAAGGACCATACCATATATTCAAAGAAACCAGGTAATTCTGGATCCGATGAAACCTTCAACGAATATCTAGCTCCGTACTCATGTTATAATCTTGCGGAAAATCTTTCTTTATCAACCATCGAACTTAGAAGTTCCAAAATATCATCATAAATATCTTCGATATTTCTGAAGATATTTTCATAAATATTCTCATCCGAAATTATTTATCTCTTCGTGTTATCTATATTACATTATAAAGGAAACTACTTTAGTTTCTAAATTTCTTTAAAAATTCGAGTTTGAATTATGAATGATTTTGAAGTAGTGTTGGAAATTGATGCATGAGTTAGTATAATATAATGACATTTGATCAACGTAATTATATTACAGTAAGTCATGCCGAGTTTCTAATGGAACGTGATAATTCACAGATCATAACGTCATCATGTTCCATGTTACACGACTCTTACATTCTATCAATTATATCAACATATCAAGAAAACATAATTTCTTGATAGTTCTATCTTTTCCCTTGAATTTCGGAAATCAACCGTGACTATGTCACCGGTTAAGGCGAACTTGCATTTACTCATTTCATTCTTTCGTGATAGCTTCACTTGTACTCTTCGAGTAGTCGAATTATCTTATCCATATTACTCAACAGTAATAAAACTCTATTTATCAGCTCATATTTGTCAGGAAAACATTCTTATTGTTAGCCATGATGATCCCACTCAAATTTTGGGACGAAATTTCTTTATTGGGTAGGTACTGTGACGACCCGGAAATTTCCGACCAAATTTAAACTTAAATTTTGTATGGTTTCGACATGATATTATGATAATTATTTAAATGAATCTCAAAATTCTGAAACTATATTCATGTAATCAATTACCCTTTGACTGTGCTTGACGATTCACGAACAATTAATTGTAAATAGATATGTGTGTATATATATATAAATAATAATTGAAAATATAATTTGGAATATTATATGTTGTTGATATTAAAATTTATTTATGCAAAATAAAATAAAAATATGATATTATGATAATTATTATTTAAAACATATTTATATATATAAATAAAGTATATTAAATATATATTTTGTGATTTCGAATCTAATTAGTAAACCACAGTAACAATCAATTGCCATTCGATGGATATTAAACCAGTTTAATGCGAATTTATGTGATTTTAAAACAAACGGTGATCCAAAAATGAGTTTTATAAATTATGAGCTTAGTAAAAATGTACTTAGGAGCTATTCATTTAATTTTAAAACTTTTTATATTTTACTTGGGATTGGGAGTGAATAATTAATGTAAAATTTATTTAATAATTAATGATCGAATTTTATACCATAATGACCAAAATAAATAGATATAGTTATTTTAAAAAAATATGGGATATTTCTGAAGACCCATATCCGCCATTGATTCACAACAGAGTACGAAATCCAGTCCGTGAAATGAATTAACTAAATAATATCGGCGGCTACACTATGCATGACAATGGATTACTGTGTTTTTTGTTTTCAATTCCTTTCACCTTTATATTATTTATCCATCTATGATTACAAATATCACCACCTTGACATCCACGTGTACCAATTCTTTTGCCCGTGATTGTGAATTATCATTTATTGTCACTGTTTTACTTTTGTTTTCTATCTTTAGATATAAATTATATATACCTACACATAACAGATAGATTGATACAACCATCACTTTGTTATTTTCTTCTCTTGTGAACTATCATCTTCTTCATCATATTCCTCTCGTTCTCTCTCTTATTTGTAACCAAGAACCACCATGGTTCCACACCATCTTTAAGTCGACAACCATCAGCTTCAGTTTAAAAGCAAACCCACAATATCAAACCATCACCTTTATCATCGACATCATACAACTCCTCTATGATCATCCACCACCCCATCATCCGTCTACACTATCACCATCACCAAACATCACAACCATCAACGAGAACCACCCTAATATGGTGTCTGTCTCAACCCTGAACAACCATCCTTAAACCCAAACAACATCAACGTGACACCACTCTTGATATCCTAAACCACTCTACACCATCTCTATCTCTCTCACCTCTCTCTCAACCACTGCTACCATATCTCCTTAGCTGCTACTACACGATTGTTGTAGCTACTGCTACTTGATAGCCACCCTCAAAACCCACGTTACTGTTTCTACTTCTATGCTTTTCCTATTCCTTTTCGGTTACTTCAAGCAATAATTCCTACTGTTACGATTGTTTTACAATCACCAAAGAAACCCATTTGATGAAACGTTTACAAAGAATATAATATGATGGTTATGTTATGATTATGGCTATGATGACGAGTCTGTGAGATGATGAATGATATTAACATTATACGAAAACAATAACGATGATGGATGATGATGAAGATGATGATACTTGGTGACTATGATGATGATGATGAACAGAAAACT
Source organism: Rutidosis leptorrhynchoides (assembly GCF_046630445.1). Taxonomy (NCBI): domain Eukaryota; kingdom Viridiplantae; phylum Streptophyta; class Magnoliopsida; order Asterales; family Asteraceae; genus Rutidosis; species Rutidosis leptorrhynchoides. Next base: position 317,990,948 of record NC_092334.1, read on the forward strand.
TTATCTTCGTTTGAAGCTGCTACCTTCAATCCGTTCTCGATATACTACTGTTCGAAGCTAGACCCAACATCATACCATCGTTCCTGTTTCTACTCCTTTTTCCTGGTAATTGTTCCAATCCCAAAAACCACCATCGAAAAACTGCTATATTCTCTTTCTCCTCCCACGTGAGCTGTACATGTTCTTGTTATAATGTGAACAACTCAGTTTTAAAAGTATAAAAAAATACATGTGGGATTATTTAGAGTTATTGGCCGACAAAAGTGGTTATGAGCTGTTGGAAATCAGACTAATATTCAACTGAACTGCAACTATCCTTTCGCTTCTTTTATTTCTCAAAACAACTAGAATCTAAATCTCAATACATAATGAGCCCAATTGTTTTTTTTCACGGGCCTATATTGCTGTCAAGATTATACGGCCCAACTAAACTTTCTATAGACCCAAATTGCTTAAGACTGATAGTTGTCGGATGCTAGTGCTAATTAAATTACAAATGGGTAATTTAGTTACATATGCTCCGAATAAGTCATAAAAATTTATATGGTTCACGATGATGTATTGATCAAATATGATAGGTGATAAACGAGCGAGGAGGTTGATGTTAAGGTGACGAGAAGATTAGATAATTAGAATGATTGTGATAATAGTGATATGATGATATAAGATGATGGTACGTAAATGGTAGATAATGATGTATGATGTTATTAATAATAAGCTACATGAAGATGATGATAGTATTAATGATGCATAGGATGAAAGATGATGATATTAGGATGTGATGATGAATGATTTCAAATGATGATTATGATTCTCGTATATTTCAGTGATGATTTAGAAGATATTTCGTGTTGATATCAAGGTCTCAAAGCATTTAAATCTCGAAATCCAATTTTTCTTTATTTCATCTTCTACGAACAATTTTTCTTTGCTGCTCGTTTTGTTTTTCTGTCTGTTTTGAAATCACAAAACAAATCAGTCTAGTCTGTTACAAAATCCTAAGTCAAAGTGTGTTATTTATTGTTATGATTATGGAGAATTTATTCAGTTGAGCTAATTGAGGAAGGAGATGACAGAAGGAATGAGTTAAAAGAATTAGTTTTGGTATTAAAACAGAAATAAAACGGATAGAGGAGTGGTTTGGGTGTTTGGGTGATAAACGAGGGGTCTGCGGTTCGAATCTAGGCTGGGACTTTCTTTTTTTTCTTTTTACAACAAAATCTTGCTGGACTGCTGTTGGGCTACTGGAATGGGACTGTAGTGTGGATCTATTTATAAATAAGTAAATACGGGTTATATTAAGTGGGTTGCTGGATAAAATCAAATGAACCAAAATGGGTGAATGGTTAAGAGAATTTGTGCTTAGTGAGAGGTCGGGGGTTCGAGTCCGGTTCTCGACAATTCTTTTTAAAGGCTTCTTTTGAGGTAGTTAATCTACTTCTTTATTATTTTATATTATTATTATTATTATTATTATTATTATTATTATTATTATTATTATTATTATTATTATTATTATTATTATTATTACTCTTATTATTTTTATCATTATTATTATCATTAATATTATTATTATTACAGTATTATTATTGGTACAAACAAAATGACTATTATTATTATTATCAAAATTATTATTAAGATTATTATTATTAATGTACTAAATAAATATTATATATATAAGAAAAATATATTTATTACATATAACATAACTATAGATATTAATAAATGTAATTAATTTGGTTATTAATGAAACACATAATTAAATTAATAATTAAATCACTAATTATATATAAGTTTGTTCGAATACCATTTTATGTGTTAATATATATATACATGATATAGGTTCGTGAATCCGAGGCCAACCCTGCATTGTTCAGTTCCGTCGTATGAATATTTTTACTACAAAATATAGTATTGTGAGTTCATTTGCTCCCTTTTACTCTTTGCATTTTTGGGACTGAGAATACATGCACTACTTTTACAACTGCTTTATTAAATGCTTTTGAAATACATTTTGAACTGCGAATACATGAAATGCTTTTATAAATGTTTGACGAGATAGACACAAGCAAAACATTCCTCGAATGAATTATTATGCAAACATAAGTTCTGTGGATTATTATTGAATTAGTTGGACGTTATAATTGCTACTAATTGTTGTGAATATTTCCCCTGATTATCATTGCTTGGTAACCTAAGAATTAGAATCAGGTATGACCCTAATTCACGCGAATCCTAAAGGTAGCTACCAGGTTTAACACCTCCACCCAGAATGTTCACTAGACGGAAGGGCTAGTGGGCGTGGTGTTTAGTATTTCGAAGTTTATATGATTATTATACAGACGAGATGTTCTGTTTTGGATATATTATTATGCGCATTATATGTTAAGGTCGGTTACTAAGCCAAGCTATGAAAACAATGAAAAGTGAATGTTATGTATCGAGAGAATGATTTTATACACAGGTTATGTGTATGTTATTTTTGTGCATGAGATATGTGTACGGTTACTAAGATTTATGAAAGATGATTTCGTACACGAGAAAGGTGTACTGTATTTAAAAGATATCGCATGTACATTACATGTGGGTATAGGATTCGGGCCCATTTGTACCATGCAGTATTTAAATCTTGTGGTTTATCAAAATGATGAATTTTATTGTTTTATGATAAACCTATGAACTCACCAACCTTTTGGTTGACACTTGAAAACATGTTTATTCTCAGGTATGAAAGAATTCTTCTGCTGTGCATTTGCTCATTTTAGAGGTATTACTTGGAGTCATTCATGGCATATTTCAAAAGATGTTGCATTCGAGTCATTGAGTTCATCAAGATTATTATTAAGTCAATTATAATTGAATATATTATGAAATGGTATGCATGCCGTCAACTTTCGATGTAAAGAAAGTTTGTCTTTTAAAAACGAATGCAATGTTTGTAAAATGTATCATATAGAGGTCAAGTACCTCGCGATGTAATCAACTATTGTGAATCGTTTATAATGTATATGAAAGGGTCATTTCACAGGTCAACCAAGCTCAGGCTTGTGTTAATTGTACAACCCGCAACCTACTGTAGAATATCAAGTTGAGTACGAAAACCTTGACGGTTCAGTCTGTTACGTTCAATACCAAACTCATCTACCAAATCTCGGATTCAATCAATAAACTAGGGTTAATCAACTTCAATGAAGCAACAAGCCTTTTCGCTATTGCAACCCACCTTATCCAGCCCAACAATCTCAATTGACCTACGATCAACCACTTCCACTCACTGGTCCACCAGTCGAGGAAAATCCCCCTACCACCCAGATTACAAAAGCAACTAACCCCACTCTCAGAGCGTATGATCAGTTGACTCAGTTCATTCAAGGACAACAACAGCTAAATCAGAGAACTGTAGCCAGACAAGATCATACGGAGATACTAATGAGAAATCAATTGGCTCTGCTCAAAAGTTTGGAAACGCAGCTCGGACAGTTATCACAACGCCTTGAAACCCGACCACAGGGAAGGTTACCAAGTAATACTATCCAAAATCCCCACATAGAGGAAGCTAAGCAAATGGATTCCGTAATCCTAAAAGAAGAACCTCGGAGAAGGTCAGCTAGGCTCAAGAACAAATCAACATATACTTAGAAGCTGACCCCTGCAACTCCAATTCGTGTACCCTATCCTGGAAGACTACAGGAGGAACCATGCAAGGTTGATTCCGTCAAACTTGATGGAAGATTCCTAGACACTATGTCCAAAGTCCCCAACCAGAAGAGATACATCCGAAGGCTTCTCTCTACAAAGGAGAGGATACCAGATTCTAACAAAATTCCCCTGAGTGAAGAATGCTCTGCATTATTCAGAAACTCTCTACCACTAAAGCTAGGAGATATGGGCCGATTCGTTTTCCCATGTTCAATCTACCAATCTAGAATCATTCATGTGCTAGCAGATTTAGGAGCAAGTATCAACCTAATCCCCTACTCTCTACAAGAGATTAGAGTTAGGAGACTTGTCACCAACTAAAATGACAATCCAACTTGCTGATCACACAATTCGATATCCTAAGGGCATAGTTGAGAATGTCATGGTGAAAGTCGACAAATTCTTGTATCCTACGGATTTCGTAGTAATGGATATTAAAGACGACTTACACATACCAGTAGTGTTAGGAAGACCTTTCATGAATACGGATATGACTGTCATTGATGTGTACAATCAAACCTTGATCTTGTGATCACATGGGAGAGTGTTACCTTTAAAATTGACCGACCAACCGATCTTTCTGTACAGGCAGAGATGTTTGCTATTTTCACCAAACGGATCACTTCCAATGACAAGTCTTCACCATCAGCCAATGATATCACGATGGGTGTCGAGTTACAATCTGTAGACGACCCAGAAATGGAAGAAGAGGATCCCAGTGAAGAAATAGAGGAAGAGGAGGAATCTGAAGAGGAAGAGGAAATGGAAGACGTAAAAGAAACTGCGATAATACCCTCTCTAAGCATTAAGCATCACGAGGAATTAATGAGGCTTGAGATGGAAGATCACAGTTTAATCATTCGTTTCAAGAAGAGGACTGACAAGGTTGAGGTTAAGGATATAGAAATTGACCCTGTAAGTATCAAAGTGGAGAATAAGAATACTGAAGAAACCCGTTCAGCAGACGAATCCTCAGAAGAACACTATACCGATGATGACAAGGAAGAGCAACATGAAGACATTCTGGATAACTCACACTCTTCAACCGAGCTAGATCAAGGGGAGCCGGACTCTTCTTCATATTGGATTCCAGTCATATCTACACACGCAGACATGATAACCTTCATCAATGATACCGATGAATTTGAAGATATTCTTGAAGCCATCCGTAAATTAACAATTGATTTCACGCTACGATTAACAGAACGAATTATGGCCATCCAAGAAGAATACAACCTCTATCTCCAAAGAGAAGACAATAATGTAAAAATCCTAGAAGAACGCATTCAAGACTTTATCAACACGCTTCACGATCATATCTACCAAGAAGAAAGGCAGCGAGAGCACAATTCAGTAGTTTGCACTATTCTAGAGACAAGATTCTATCTAGATCAGAAGATTATTTACTCTAAGGTTTACAATGCCTTAGCCAGATCTGCACTTCCGTTCTCAGCAAACCAACGAGCACTACTGACTCTCATACGGAAGCACATGGATCTTTCCACCGGACGCCTGACTTATCACTCTGATTTGCAAATGATCAAGGATATTCACAACTTTTTCGCTCTCCTGGAAAGATATAATTTCGAAAGCATACCAGACAGGCTAGTGATTTACGTAACAATTGATCACCATGCTGATCTGATTATCAAAGAGTTGCGAGATGCAGTTACAAAGGAAGTAAGGTGCAACAATCCATTCTCTCATCTTGAACAAGATCGAGTCAACATTGCCACCTATGTTACGAAGCAGATATCATGTATCTTCCACGAATCCACAGATCCAAGTTTCACATTCAAAGCCGGATGTCGGGAGATATACTCAAAAACGGTGACATTAATGCTCGGGTCAGGATTGCTGTTCACTTCTTTTCAGCTTCGTCTTTTAACAAATCTGTGCAAAGCTACAGACTCTTACTTTGGAGATCACCATTCTGAAGATTTCGAGTAACTAAAGATACAGTTTCTAACATTGTTTGAAGACCTCCGAAATGAGCATCCCATCAGAGAAACAATCTCCACCAGCACTGCCTTTATGATTGACATTCATGGGTCAACCAGCAGAGCCGTGGATCATTTTCTCATACGACTTCAAGACTTATCACGAGCCGAAACTGTGCACTACTTATCTTTTAGAAGATCTTCAAGAGAAGTATCGGATCTTCTACCACTGTTGGTCCGACACTTTCTCAGGATTTACCCACCAAGACTCACATTCCCTCGAGAAGACCAAGATTACAACCATCAACGAGGAATGTTTGCTTTCTAAGGCATCACTACGATCGAGCCAATGACCTTAAACAAAAGCGCTTCTCGGGAGGCAACCCTTGTAATAAAGTAGAGTAGAAGAATAAAGGATGACAAATGAGCCGATAAAAGATGCAAGGATTGAAAGCCAGCTCGTATCATCACAATCAACATCTGCTAGGGGTACTTCTTTCTTCCCGCTACTAGTTCAAAATTTAAACTATGCTACATCCTAGCTTATCACTAAGTATGGGATCCCAATCCACTTAAACACTAGACAAATACTCCCAAATCTTCAACTAAAACTCTTAAGTATGGGATACACTAGGAACATTGAGGACAATGTTCGTCTAAGTGTGAGATGTTGGTATAATCTTTTTATGCTGTATTAAAATAACCCATTACGAAGATTCTAAATTCTTAAGCTTTAACAAGAGAAAACCTTTTCGAAAAAGTATTTTTGAAAACCTAAAACGTTTGCAAATAAAAATAAGGCTTAATTAGGGTGGAAATCCTGTTGGGTTGAACCAAATCTCTAAAAGAGCATTGCATGACTAAGGCATTATCGACCTAAATTGGTCATGGTGGGACACCCCAAATAAGACCAGCATTCATCTTTAATGTTTCACTATTTTCCGTTGAGAGTGCCGATCACTGTGCTCAGAATCAGAACTTGCCATTTGTCAGAAGAGCTAGCCATTTGTCAAAAATAAGCCTTTTGCACATCCACTACTTCTACTCCACCACCACATTCATATCATCTTTACTATTACTCGAAAAATCCAGAAAATGAGATTCCTTCCGAAAACCCGATGTTATAAACCTCTCAAGTATCATGGCAAAGGTCTTGAAAAAATTTTACCGACAAAAAGTTTCTCGAGATGAAATCTCTTAAAAGAAAAAAAATTTAATTTTTAAGGTTCTGAAAAAAGGAGCAGAACTTATAAAGAGAAACGCCGAAGAAGAACTTGAGCAAAAATGATTATCAAATGATGAAAAGTTCAAAAGTGCTTCTCAAATATTTCAGCACTCCTATCTATCCGAATAAAAGTCTGTATAAAGATTAGGTTACCCTTTTTCTCACCCCTTAAAAGCAACTTCACTACCACTCCAAAATTCCTTTCTATCATTGACAAATGACCTAGAAGCTAAGATTACTACCGTTCTCACATTAGTAGCAAGGATTTGAGTCTTTATCAAGCCTATGATGATGGGTGCAGCATGACTGGCTATGAGTGAATTCATATCTTTGATTAGAAACAGCTCAACATGAGGCAGAGATGTTGGGTAGAACTGCTGAATGACTACGAATGTGAGATCCGCTATCATCCTGGCAGGGCTAATGTTGTTGTAGATGCCTTGAGTAGGAAAGATAAGGCTAAACCTCTCCGAGTTAGAGCGCTGAATATGACTGTCCGAACGAACCTTACTTCTCAGATACGCGATACACAACTTGAGGCGTTAACGCAAGAGAATATTGCTACTGAATCACTCAAGGGCCTAGATAAGCAGTTTACCATTAGAGATGATGGAACTCATTACTTTGCTAATAGAATCTGGGTATCGAAATTTGGCGGACTAAGTGAACTAGTGCTAGATGAGGCACACTAGTCAAGATACTCTATTCACCTGGATCCGACAAAATGTATCAAGATCTTAAGGCACTTTATTGGTGGCCCAATCTAAAAGGCAATATTGCTACCTACGTTGGTAAATGCTTGACATGTGCCAAGGTCAAGGCAAAACATCAGAGACCGTCAGGACTGCTGACACAGCCAGAGATTCCTCAGTGGAAATGAGAATGCATTGCAATGGACTTCATTACTAAGTTACCTAAGACTGTGGGAGGTTACGATACTATTTGGGTTATCATTGATCGTCTCACAAAGTCGGCCCATTTTCTACCTATTAAAGAAATAGATAAGATGGAGAAGTTGGCACAAGTTTACCTAAAAGAAGTGGTTCCCCGACATGGAGTGCCGATATCTATTATCTCCGATAGAGACACCAAATTTACGTTTAGATTTTGGCAGACATTGCAAAAGAAATAGGAACTCGACATGATATGAGTACAGTGTATCATCCCTAGACAGATGGCCAAAGCAAAAGAACCATCCAAACTTTAGAGGACATGTTGAGAGGATGTGTTATTGATTTTGGGAACGGATGGGATAGGCACTTACCGTTGGCAGAATTCTCGTACAACAATAGTTATCACGCGAGTATTAAGGCCGCACCTTTTGAGATGCTATACGAGAGAAAGTGTAGATCACCGATATGTTGGAGTGAATTAGGGGATAGTCAATTGACAGGTCCTGAGATTATTCACGAGACTACTAAAAAGATTGAAAAAAATTCAAGAGAGGTTGAAAACTGCTCGAAGCCGACAAAAGAGCTATGCTGATAATTGAAGACGACCTCTAGAATTTCAAGTTGGTGACAAAGTCATGCTAAAAGTATCACCTTGGAAAGGTGTAGTTTGTTTTTGGAAAAAAGGCAAGTTAAGTCCAAGGTATGTTGGACCATTTTGATATTACTGAACGGATTAGACCAGTAGCATATAGATTGAGTTTACCTACAAGAACTTAGTGAGATTCACGATACATTTCACGTGTCAAACTTGAAGAAGTGTTTGGTATACGAGATTATGAAAATTATTTTGGACGAAATACAAGTAGATCTTAAACTTCATTTCGTAGAAGAACCTGTTGAGATCATGGAACGTGAGGTCAAACGCCTAAAGTAGAGCAACATACCGATTGTGAAAGTTCAATGGAACGCACGCAAAGGACCGGAATTCACATGGGAATGTGAAGACCAAATGAGGCAAAAGTATCCGCAACTATTTCCTAACGAGACAACTTCGGCAGACGTGCACTAAATTTCTGGACGAAATTTCATTAACGGGGAGGTAATGTAATACCCTAGCTATTTCTGTTAAGCTTTGTTAACTATCCGTTAATGGTGTATCCTAGGGGATACACGCATAAAAACACCATTTTTAAACAAAAAAATGGATCAAGCGACACAAAAACATAACGAAAATTAGCGGTTTTTAGTGTTTGTCGCCCAGCGTTTAGCAGGCCGCCCAGCATCATGCGTAAGCCCTGCAGGCAACTTCAATGCTTAAGCCCTTTTACTCAGCGCGTGAACAGCACACAGCCATGTCAGCACACACCACCGACCTTCTGGATACTTCGCATAACATAATTAATCAGCAATTGACACGTGTATCCCGAGAATTTCAGACATTCTACGCCTATAAATAGACCCCCTGGGTGACCATATTTCACATCTGAACTTCAGTCAGAGAGAAGTACACTTTCTCTCTCACAGAGTTCTTTCTCACTCTAAACGCACATTAGCCGCTTAGCAGCAATATGCTAAATGGATCAATTACAGATTGATCCCCAGATTGATTGAGACCACCCCACGGATCTCCCATCCGTGTTCCGGGTCTGCAGAGATTATTTCTCAAGGGCAAACAATAATCAACATCATACGCCACACGTTGAGCAGCTATTGTCTTGTACTGGTACCTTATAGTCGCGACACGGGAAATCGTACTAACAAATGGTGCCATCCGTTCTAAAGAATCACTCAACTCTTAAGAGCAACAAAAGGTGTAATCGTAAGATAACACATATTGAAGCAAACATGATACACTCATGGCAAGCTGGACAACGAAGGAAAGCAGAAGCATTAGAAGTTTAGAAACATGAATTCATTGCTTTTCCTTAAATGTTTAATACCAACCCATCTGATGCTCCTGTAGTGATTGAAGCTGAAATAGCAAATTGCAATGTTAGGGGAATATATACTGATACAGGGGCAGGGGCAGATATCATGTATGAATATTGTTTTGAACAATTACCAGAAAGAGTTAAGGAGAAATTGAAAGACACGTTTGTTCCATTAGCAAGTTTTGCTAATGATCCGTTATGGTCGAAAGGAAGCATAGTGTTGGAAGTAGTCTTGGGAAAAACACCATTCAAACGAACAGCTCATATCGATTTTTTGGTTGTCAAAGCAAATTCACAGTATAATGTCATTTTAGGTAGATCAGCTATGATGACATTTGGAGCTGTGACGTCAATGGTCCACGAAATGATGAAATTTCCTACACCAGCTGGCATTGCCACGTTATACGCTGAACGGGGATGAGCAATAGAATGTGTACAAATAAACAGAATATCTATTAACCCAATTGTACACGAAGATGGTTCAGTATCACCAAATCCATAGTTTCCAGATCAGAAAGTTTGGAAACACGATTGCAAAAGAAACAAAGGAAAAACTTTACAAAATCTTGGCAACCAATTTAGATGTTTTTGCATGGAAAGATTCTGATATGACTGGAGTACCACGTCATGTAGCTGAACATAGGCTTGGTGTAAATCCTAACATCCCACCAGTATGTCAAAAGGAAAGAGATATGGCTCCAGATCGAACAAAGTTTCTCAGGGAAGAAGTTAAAAAGTTGGTAGATGCTGGGATATTGAGGGAAGTGAAATACCAGACGTGGATAGCAAATCCAGTTATGGTTAGAAAACCAGATAATTCATGGAGGATGTGTGTAGATTTCACATATATAAATAAAGTATGTCCAAAGGACAACTATTTTTTGCCAGAAATTGATTGGAAAGTAGAGTTTGTCAGTGGATATCAATTTAAATCTTTTTTGGATGCATTCAAGGGATACCATCAAATTCCCATGGCAATACATGATCAAGATAAAACAACATTCCATACACCAGATGGAATTTTTTGTTACATTATGATGCTGATATTGCTTTAAACATACATATATTTCGACGCAATATCATTTATATTTCATCAGCTTTTACCGAAACGAAGACATTCAAATGTATAATTCACGAGAAAAACGACAAAAGTAAACACGAGCTTGAAGTTTGATAAAACAACGATAAAACGACGGATTTAAACCAAATATGTATCAAGATAATGTTTACCCGAATGCAAGTTCAAGATGATCGAAGAGAAGAGTTCAAATGAAAAGTTCCAAGTCGATATACATAAACACGGGATCAACAAAGACCAAACGAAAAAATAAAAATAAGAAAACAATCGAATACTCTTACGCGGATCGCGTAGATTAGTACGCGAAACGCGTAGTATTTAATTCTTACGCGAAACGTGTGGACTGTTATGCGAAACGCGTAATGTTGAGTCTGGATGCAGATCCGAATTACAAATGGGACGGTTGCTTTTTAGTTTTATATTACAACTTTATATCTTTACAGCAAAAAAGGAAAAGAGCATTACAGTGCACTCAAGTTACCAACTACTCTCCACCAGATGTTATATACGGAGTACTACTTACACAGTTAAAGACACACAGACAATTGATACAACTCAAAAAATTCCATACAACTTATATTCTGTTTATTTTTATTTCAAGCATTCTGTATTAATTTTAATTTCAAGGTTCAATTTTTAGGATAGTTTCAGTTTTTAAGGGTATTGTTCGTGATTAAGGGTATTATTGTACGCGCTAAAGGGGTGTTGTTATTGTAATTTTCTACTGTTTAAAGTAAATGAGAGTGAAGACTTTCGTAAGTATATTCCATTAAAATTATCGTTATAAATTTTTATCGTCATTATTATGTTTGTATATTTATATTTTTACGTTTTCCCTAGTATAATGAGTAGCGAATTTCCCTAGTGTTTGCTTAGATGTAGAGCCCCTAGTGAAATGGATTGTTATCATTTGTAAAAATTAAAATGTAACTTTAGTATTTTTAACATTGAGCCTAATTAAAAGAACCATTATTATGTATTTGGATATTTAACCCTTGTCACTTAATTTGTTAGATTAAAATAACGAAAGTTATTTTTATTTATATAAATTAAGCTTCAACATTAAAAGTGATCTAGACGAACTTATAACTAATTTACTAACACTAAATTAAAAGTAAAGTTCGGTGGTTTGGGTAATATCACTAGTCATATAATAGTGAAATTGTAAAAAGGGAAACCGTTATGATTTGGGTTTTGGCGAAGGTCAAAACTGGGTTGGGTCTCAATTTAAATACTTAAAGACTAGTAACTATCTAAATATAATCCAATGAAAATTAGATTTAATTTAGTTAGCCAAAACTTTATATTTTTTTTGAAAGGAAAATATAAGTTTTATACTAAACATTTTAATACGAGTTTAAACTTAAAACAATCCATGGACCTAGAGGTGACACATTTAAGTAAACACTCCCTATTTATATATTGCTAATTACTATTATTAATATTTACGTATATTTATTCAGCAAAAAAATAACTAAAAAAAAATTATACAATATTATAATTCAGCTTAAACATCACTGTTTTGTCACATCGATCATATCATACGCGAATCTCGTATAATTCTACACGATACGCGTACGTTTTAAACCATACGTGAAATGCGTACATCATTACGCGAAACGCGTAAGTATAAATACGAATACTGTAGCGAATTAGGTTAAAATTTAGGGTTTTAAATATTTTATTATTATATTTAAGTTATTAATTTATAATTAGTATTAATTATTATAATTTATAATTAGTAATTAGTTTATAACTAGTTAATTATTATAATTCCTATTAATTTATATTAATTTAGTTAAAACATGTTATTTAGTTAATTTAAATAAATTTATATTATAATTGCTCAAAACAAAATTCTAATCAATTAGTTTTATTAAAAGTTATTATTTTATTAATTATCATTTAGTAATAAACTTATTAGTATAATTATTAGTATAATTTCAATTAATTCACTTTTAAGTTAATAATTATAAATAATGTATTCGTATAAATTAATAAGTATTTCAATTAAATTAGGATTAAGTTATATTTTATTATTATTATGTAGTATTATCAATTCCTAATCCAAAACCCCCTTAAAATAAGTTTAACTTCAAAGACTATTAAACACCACTGAACACTGTCTCCCTGTGGAACGAACCAGATTTACCAACAAACTAAACTACACGGATAGGACCAGTTGCCTACATATGTTTGAAACCAACCTAAATTCATTAAAATACCATATATACAATAAATCAATTTGTGTAATAAAACAACTCAAATCCGTTCATAAATAAAGGTACTGTTTCAATCCATCAACTTTTTGGCGCTGCTGCCGGGGAGCGGTTTTGTTTAAAAGACCTTAATAGACTTTAGGTTATTCGATCTTTTTATAGGAATTCATTCCTAGAAAAGCTTTTAGTGTTATGATAGAAATTAATGCATGAATTTACGTTCCTCCAACACTGAATTAACTCCTCCATATCCTGAACGCGAAAGAGAATTTCACGAACGTTTAAGAGCTCAAGAAGTAGAGTCTCTTGCCGAGGATTTAGAATCACTTTCATTGGATTCTAACTCTGAACCAGATATTCAACCAATCATAGAGCCAGTTATTAAAGAAGAAGAAGAGATGACTGTTACAAATCAAACGATGGAAGCATTAATGAAGGCGACAAGAACAGGTCAAGGCCAAGCAATTATACAACCTACGATGACTGACGACTTTGAAATAAAAGGTCAATTCCTTCACATGGTAACTAATACATGCCAATTCGGTGGAGCTCCAAATGAGGATGCTAACGAGCATCTTCATAAGTTTGTAAGCATTTGCAAACTATTCAAAATCAAGGATGTCTCCGATGAAGTCGCATGTTTGAAAATCTTTCCATGGTCCCTAAAGGACGATGCAAGAGATTGGCTAGACTCATTAACAGAAGGTTATATCGAAGACTGGAATGACATGATGGACAAATTTTTGTCAGAATTCTTTCCTGCTTCAAAAGCAGCAAAATTGCAAAGTGATATAAATCATTTCAAGCAAAAGTTCAACGAGACCCTTTATGAAGCTTGGACCCGATTCAACAAAATGCTTAGGGTATGTCCCCAACATGGGTTGAATACATTCCAAAAAGTCCAAATATTCTATAAAGGAGTAAATGTTGCTACTAGAAAAGATATCGATGTTGCAGCTCGAGGTTCGATAATGAAGAAAATACCAGAAGATGCTCACACAATCATTGCCGATATAGGAGCACATTCCCATAATTGGCATCAAGAGATAGAATTCTCTAGATCATCAACCGTTGCTAATATCGAAAGCAATGATGAAATTGCTTCTTTAAAAGTTCAAATGGCAAATCAAGCAAGACAAAATGAGAAAGTAACCAAGGAAATGCATGCTATCAGGGTAGGATGTGAAATGTGCCAAGGCCCCCATCTTACTAGAGATTGTGATAAAACAACGATGGAAGAGCAAGCAAATTTCCTAGGTTACTTACGAAAAGGTGAAATGAATTTCAACGATTTTCCAGCGATAGAATCAAATAACCGAAAATATCCTCCAATTAACAACTATCAAACAGGAGGACCTTCCGGTTTAAATAATAATAACTATCAAGGAGGAAATCCGGTTTACCAAAATAACCGGAATTTACAAAATCAAAATCAAAATCAAAGAAATCCACCACCTGGTTACAATAACCTAAACAACCGAAATCAACCTCAACGAATTTATCAAAATAATTTTCAACACAATCAACCACAACCACAAGCACTTATGCAACCACAACCCGAAAAGAAATCCGGTTTAGAAGATCTATTAAGAGATTTTATGGTTAAGCACGAGCAAACTGCAGAAATTCAAACTCAACAAATTCGAAATCAACAAGCTACGATTCAAAATTTAGAAAGAGATGTTGGAAGGATCTCACAGTTACTATCAGAGAGGCCACCAGGTGCTCTCCCCTCAAATACTCAAGTGAATCCCAACAACAATCAAACAAGTAATGAGCATGTAAATGCTATAACTACTAGAAGTGGTTTAACTGTTAATTCAGAAACTAGTAAAACCTCAGAAGTTCCTTTATCTCCTTCTAGTTTACAAGAACCTATTGATATAGATGAGCGTGTTGAGAAAGAACAAGAGAAGAATGATCCACCTGAGATCATATCGAAGAAAATTGAAGAAACACCTGTAAAGGTACACAAAGCACCTATTCCATACCCGAAGGCATTAAAGAAAGACAAACTCACAAGCCAATATCAGAAATTTGCAGATATGATCAAGCAAATTAGCATTAACATGCCACTCGCGGAAGTTCTTAGAGGTATGCCAAATTATGGAAGGTTTATCAAGGATCTCATAGCCGATAAAGGTAAATATGAAGAGGTTTCAACCACATTCCTCAATGAGGAATGCTCAGCAATTTTGCAAAAGCAAAAGATGCCACCGAAACTCGGAGATTCTGGTAGTTTCATTATTCCGTGTCTGATGGGAGATTCAGTAATGTACGATGCATTGGCTGACTTAGGCGCAAGTATCAATCTTATGCCACACTCCTTGTACTTGAAACTAAACCTAGGTGATTTAAAACCAACTAGGATGTGTATACGCCTAGCAGATAGAACTTTTAACTATCCTATTGGTATTGCCGAAAACCTACCAGTTAAAGTCAATCATTTAATCTTTCCTGCCGACTTCGTTATCCTTGAAATGGAAGAAGATAGCTAGGTTCCCCTAATTCTAGGGCGACCATTTCTAAATACCGCTGACGCGATTATGCGTGTTAAAGATAAAAAGCTTAGTCTAGGTGTAGGGGAAGATAGAGTCACCTTAAACATAGACAAAGCTATGAAACAACCTATCTCCTCCGATGATAAATGTTATAAGTTAGACATTGTGGATTGTTGTGTTGAAAAATAATTGCAAGAATTACTAAATATAGACACCTCAAACTTCACCCCAATGAGTGAAGGTGATGAATTCGATGTAGAACTTGAACTTGACGAATTATTGAAAGTAGTAATCGATGAAGATTGTTGTGAGGAAGAAATTCCCAAGGAAGATGAACCCTTTAAAGAAATTACCGATGGTAACAGGTTCCGAATAAAATCTTCCTTGGAAGAACCACCAACCTTGGAGCTTCAAGAACTCCTGGAACATTTGGAGTATGCTTTTCTCCAAGGTACATCACAATTACCTGTTATAATTTCATCAAAACTTTCCAATGATGAAAAGAGTAGGTTAATGTCCGTTCTAAAAACTCACAAGAAAGCAATTGCTTGGAAAACAACTAATATTCCAGGGATTAACCCCGCTTATTGCACTCATAAGATTCTAATGGAAGAAGATTTTAAACCCGTGGTACAAAGACAATGAAGGTTAAACCCTAACATGAAGGAAGTTGTCAAAAAGGAGGTTATCAAGTTACTTGATGCTGGGTTAATATACCCTATATCCGATAGCCCATGGGTTAGTCCTGTTCAAGTGGTACCCAAGAAAGGGGGTACAACTGTTGTTCTTAATGATGATAATGAACCTGTTCCTACAAGAACAGTCACTGGTTGGAGAGTCTGTATAGACTACCGTCGTTTAAACGATGCCACAAGGAAAGATCATTTCCCACTCCCTTATATTGACCAAATGCTAGAACGTTTAGCGGGGAAAGAGTACTATTGTTTCCTTGATGGATTCTCCGGTTATTTTCAAATTCCCATTGATCCAAAAGACCAAGACAAGACAACTTTTACTTGTCCATTTGGTACATTCGCATACCGACGAATACTGTTCGGATTATGCAATGCGCCAGGCACCTTTCAAAGGTGTATGATGGCAATATTTCATGACATGATAGAAGGAAGTATGGAAGTCTTTATGGACGATTTCTCTATTTTTGGAGACTCCTTCGATTCATGCCTTTCAAACCTCGAGTGAATGCTAATTCATTGTGAGGAATCAAATCTTGTTTTAAATTGGGAAAAATGTCACTTCATGGTGAAGGAAGGCATTGTTTTAGGACACAAGATTTCTCGAGATGGAATGGAAGTAGACAAACCTAAGATCGATGTAATCTCAAAGCTTCCTCCTCCAACTAACTTTAAAGGAATTCGAAGTTTCTTAGGTCATGCGGGATTCTATCGACGATTCATAAAGGATTTTTCCAAAATCGCTAGACCCATGACTAAACTTCTCGAGAAAGATAGTACATTCGACTTCAATGACGAATGCTTACAAGCTTTCTTAATTCTAAAAGATAAACTTACGAATGCGCCCATTATGGTATCACCCGACTGGTCCAGACCTTTCGAGCTAATGTGTGATGCTAGTGATTTCGCGATGGGAGCTGTTTTAGGTCAACGTCAAGATAACAAATTTCAACCAATCTATTACGCAAGTAAAACACTTACGGGAGCTCAGTTGAATTACACAACTACTGAGAAGGAGATTCTTGCAGTAGTTTTTTCTTTCGATAAGTTTAGATCTTACTTAGTGTTATCTAAAACAATTGTTTATACCGATCATTTAGCCCTAAAGTACTTATTTAAAAAGCAAGATGCTAAACCTAGACTAATTCGTTGGATTCTACTCCTACAAGAATTCGACATTGAAATTAAGGATAAAAAAGGTGCTGAAAATCTCACTGCAGATCACTTATCCCGTCTTGAAAATCCGAACTTAGAAACACTCGACGAATCTGTTATTCACGATACTTTTCCGGACAAGTTCCTTATGAGAATTGAAACAGAATAAGAAATTCCATGGTTTGCGGGCTATGCTAATTATCTAGCCGCAGGAATTCTCGTTAAAAATCAAACTTATCAGCAAAAGAAGAAATTCTTTGCTGATCTGAAGTTTTACTTCTGGGAAAGCCCTAACCTCTTTCGTGTAGGGGCTGACCAAGTTATTCGTCGATGTGTATACGGCAAAGAAGTGCAACAAATTCTAGAGCACTGTCATGAAGGACCGGCTGGTGGACATTTCGGACCAAGCTATACAGCCAAAAAGGTTTTTGACTCAGGTTTTTACTGGCCTACAATTTTTAAAGATGCATACAATATGGTAAAAACTTGTGATTCTTGTCAAAGATCTGGAAATATCTCCAAGAGAGACGAAATGCCACAACAAAGCATCCTAGTATGCGAAGTATTCGACATTTGGGGTATTGACTTCTGATAATGCTAAAAACGAACATATATTTCATAGCAATATTCCCCAAGAAAGACAAGCTTTTAGTTGCAATTGTTCTATTTACAAGTGATATTCGTTTAAATATTAAAAGGTGAATACAAAAGACAGATTCGACGAATTGAAGACGCAAACGACCAAAAAGCTCAAAAGTACAAAATACAATCAAAGAGGTTCCAATTATTGATAAGAAACGTCTCGAAATTACAAGAGTACAAGATTCAAAACGCAAAGTACAAGATATAAAATAGTACGCAAGGACGTTCAAAAATCCGGAACCGGGACCATAGTCAACTCTCAACGCTAGACGCAACGGACTAAAAATTACAAGTTAACTATGTATATAAATATAATATAATATATAATTAATTATATTAATTATATATATATATATATATATTATATTTATAAAATAAATCGTCGGCAAACAAAGAGCCAAATGTGGGTGAGCTGTAAAAACAAACTCCGCGACTCGCGGAGTTTGAAGAAGGAAAGGGCCGCGAGTCGCGGAGCCCCAAATTTAGAAACTGCCTATAAAGCTCGCGCATTCTGATCGTAAAAAAACCAACATATATATCCATCCATCTATCTAAACGTAATATTTATATTTATAATTTATATTTTAATTTTAATTTTAATTTTAATCCTAATAATAAGGGTATGTTAGCGAATGTTGTAAGGGTGTAAGTCGAAATTCTGTCCGTGTAACGCTACGCTATTTTTAATCATTGTAAGTTATGTTCAACCTTTTTAATTTAATGTCTCGTAGCTAAGTTATTATTATGCTTATTTAATACCGAAGTAATCATGATGTTGGGCTAATTACTAAAATTGGGTAATTGGGCTTTGTACCATAATTGGGGTTTGGATAAAAGAACGACACTTATGGAAATTAAACTATGGGCTATTAATGGGTTTTATATTAACTAAACAATACCTTGTTAATTTAATATACAAACTTATAATTCGACGTATTTATATATAACCACATACGCTTGACTGGGTACGGTGGGCGAGATATCTATAAATACCAATAATTATTCATTTTACCGGACACGGAACTGGATTAATAGTTAATAGACTTGTTGAAACAGGGGTGAATTACATTCAAGGGTAATTGGTGTAATTGTTAACAAAGTAGTAAAACCTTGGTTTACACGCAGTCGATAACCTGGTGTATTCATTAAACAAAGTATTAAAACCTTGTTACAATTTGAATCCCCAATTAGTTGGAATATTTGACTTCGGGAATAAGAATAATTTGACGAAGGCTTTCGCTCTTTATATTTATGACTGATGGACTATTATGGACAAATCCGTATGGACATATTAAATAATCCAGGACAAAGAACAATTAACCCATGGGCATAAAACTAAAATCAACACGTCAAACATCATGGTTACGGAAGTTTAAATAAGCATAATTCTTTTATTTCATATTTAATTTCCTTTATTTTATATTTAATTGCACTTCTAATTATCGCATTTTTATTGTTATTGTATTTAATTGCACTTTTAATTATCGTACTTTTTAATTATCGCAAGTTTATTTTATCGCACTTTTATTATTCGCAATTTCATTACCGTTATTTACTTTACGCTTTAAATTAAGTCTTGTATTTATTTATTATTTTACATTTGGTTTTAACTGCGACTAAAGTTTTAAAATTGACAAATCGGTCATTAAACGGTAAAAACCCCCCTTTATAATAATAATATTACTTATATATATATTTGTATTTTTATAAAAGTAAACTAATATAGCGTTAAGCTTTGTTTAAAGATTTTCCCTGTGGAACGAACCAGACTTACTAAAAACTACACTACTGTACGATTAGGTACACTGCCTATAAGTGTTGTAGCAAGGTTTAAGTATATCCATTCTCTAAATAAATAAATATCTTGTGTAAAATTGTATCGTATTTAATAGTATTTCCTTCTAAAATTTAAAAGCTATTTTATATACACCTCGCATAACATCAAGTTATTTTTGGCGCCACTGCCGAGGAAATCTAGCTTAATAGCCGGAAGCGCAACGCTAATAATTTTAAAAAAAAAAGATTTTTATTTTTAGTTTACTTTTTTTAAAATTCACTTTTGTAAAAATACGTTTTTTATTATTCGAAAATATAAAAAGAAAAAAATAATTATATATTTTTTTTAAGATTTTGTCAAATATTTAAGTTTTGTAAAGTTTCTTTATTTTTATTTTATAAAAATATAAGTTTTATTTAAATATTTTTATTTAAAAAAAATTTAATATATATATAAATCTATTTTTAAGATATTTTTAAAATTATAAAGTAGTTCTATTTTTATTTTAGTTTTTAAATATAATTTTTTATTATATAAATATTTTTATTTAAACAAAAAATATAAAACAAAAAAAAACGCGTCGAATTTTAAACTGTACCTGAGTTGAAAATTGGAACCCCGCGACTCGCGGAGTTTGCAGCCTCGAATACCGCGACTCGCGGAGCAGCTCTGACACCCGTGACTGAAACCCTAATCTCGCATTTAATACGGAGTAATTAATTAATTATTATTATTTAAACCCTAATTAGGGTATTATTAGTATAATATTTAGTTTTAATTTTCTTATTTTATTTAGTTTTAATTAGTTTAATATATATAAATTAATAGTTTTATAGAATAAATAATATAAAAATAATATTTTTATAAAAATTGTACTTTTTACAACTTTTAGTTTATTTTTATATTTTGTCCCTTTTTAATCGTTTTAGCGTAATATTTGTATTTTTAGCTCATATTTAGTTTTAAACTTAGTTTTTGCCATAGTTATTTTTACTTCTAGATTTTTAGGCTTAAGTGCTTTTTCTTTAGACTAAAATTTAGGTACTTTAGAATTTTGCGACGCCTTTTTAAGTTTTAGTTTCTTTTTAAGTTATTTCCATTTGGGATTTAGTTTTTCCTGTAAGCTTTAATATTTTTAGACGACTTTTACCTATGTATCAATTATCATTCCAATTAGTAATCTCAATTTGCGATTATAATTTTAAGTTAGTTGTAGTAATAAGGTTAGGTTAGTCAAGTGTTTTTAAGTGTTATAAGTTTCTTTTATTTTTCCGTCACCTTTTATTTTTCAACCATTTTTCTTTTTCGACCTTTTTTGACGAACTCTTTTTCTTTCTTATTTCTCGCTATTCTAGTTTTAGGACATAGATTTTTATTCTACTTCTTATCTAAATTTCTTAAAATTACGAAAATTTATTTTAAGTGGTTAAATTGATAGACATCAAAATTTTCTGGTTCGTAGTAATAGTTGGATTTGTATGTGGACCGGGTTATTGGAGCCAAACAGTCCTCAATTATATTGAGACCAAACGAATCCTGCCCCTCTGCTGCATCTTTTGGCTATTCGAAACGTGGGCAAAATCAGAAAAGAGTATTGATTTGATAACTTATTATAATTTTTCTTTCCTTTTAAAAACTAATAGGATATTCAGTGAATGCACCGAGCAAGACGTTCACCACCTTTTGTACGTTCACCACCTGTAACTAGATCAAGACATTTAGCAAATATTACTGCCGTTGATTTTTCTTTAGAATCGTCATCCAGTCGACCAAGTACTCCAGTTCAAATTTCCGATAATCCATTTTTTGAACCCGACCTCACAATTGAGAATCCGGAGAATATTCAGGGACGATTCATAGATCCTGAACCACTAAATTTTCCTCCGGAACCACCAATCATTCAAACAGAGATTGTTGAGGAACGAACCATTAAATCAGAATCCTCTAGTGATTCCGATTCAACAAATTCAATTATGGAGAATCTGGAACCTTTAAGTATGGAAGACCGAATGAGAGCTAAACGCACTGGCCAAGGTCACGCAATTACTCATCCAGACATTAATGCGCCAGATTATGAAATCAAAGGACAAATTCTACACATGGTGACTAATCAATGCCAATTTAGTGGTGTGCCAAAGGAAGATCCAAATGAACATCTTCGTACCTTTAATAGGATCTGCACTCTATTTAAAATAAGAGAAGTTGAGGATGAACAGATATATCTCATGTTATTTCCCTGGACTTTAAAGGGAGAAGCCAAAGATTGGTTGGAATCGTTACCTGAAGGGGCGATTGATACATGGGACGTTTTAGTTGAAAAATTTCTTAAACAATTCTTCCCTGCGTCTAAAGCCGTAAGACTTCAAGGAGAAATTGTTACATTCACACAGAAGCCAAATGAAACTCTATATGAGGCTTGGACAAGATTTGGAAAGTTATTGAGAGGATGTCCGCAACATGGTTTAGATACCTGTCAAATAGTACAAATATATTTCCAAGGATGCGACATCACTACAAGGAAAAACATAGATATAGCAGCTGGTGGTTCCATTATGAAGAAAACCGAAACTGATGCTTACAAAATTATTGATAACACTGCTTCCCACTCACATGAGTGGCACCAAGAAAAAGATATCGTTAGATCATCTAAAGCAGCTAGAGCCGATTCTAGCCATGACTTAGATTCCATTTCCGCAAAGATAGATGCTGTCGAGAGACGAATGGAAAAGATGACTAAAGATATTCACTCAATACGAATTAGTTGTGAGCAGTGTGGAGGACCACATTTGAGAAAAGATTGTCTCAGTATTGAATTAACAATGGAACAAAGAGAGAATATTTCATACATAAACCAAAGGCCTGGAAATAATTATCAGAATAATTATCAACCACCAAGACCTATTTACAATCAAAACCAGAATTATAACTAAAATATTCCATACAACAACCAACAAGGTCCTAGCAATCAACAAGTGTCCAACAATAATTACAATCAGCAAAGACCTAATTTTCAAAACAAACCACCACAACAAACCGATGATAAAAAGCCGAATTTAGAAGATATGATGACGAAGCTAGTTGAAACTCAAACGCAGTTTTTCACATCTCAAAAACAAACTAATGAACAAAATGCTCAAGCATTTAGAAATCAACAAGCTTCTATTCAAAACTTGGAACAAGAAGTAAGTAACCTAGCAAGGTTAATAGGTGAAAGAAAACCGGGAAGTTTACCTAGTGATACAAATGCTAACCCCCGGAATGAAACAGCTAAAGTCATTACCACAAGAAGTGGTACAACACTTAAACCACCTGAAATACTTGTAACTTCTGATGAAGCTATTCCTACTCCACAAGAACCACAACCTAATCAAGATAAGGAAAAAGAACCGGTAGTTGAAAAGGTTAATGAAGATAACACAATTAAGGATAAACCTTATGTTAAACCATACCAACCACCACTTCCTTACCCGAGTAAAATGAAGAAAGAGAAACTTGAAGCCGAGCAATCCAAATTCTTGGATATGTTTAAACAGATAAATGTAAATCTTCCTTTCATTGATGTGATTTCAGGAATGCCTAGATATGCTAAATTCTTGAAAGATCTAATCTCAAATAGAAAGAAAATGGAAGAACTCTCGGCTGTTACCATGAATGCTAATTGTTCAGCAGTGCTGTTGAATAAGATACCAGAAAAATTATCTGATCCAGGAAGTTTCACAATTCCATGTTTTCTGGGTAGTCTTAGTTCAATAGAAGCATTGGCAGACTTAGGTGCTAGTATAAATCTAATGCCGTATTCACTATACGCTAAACTAGACCTTGGAGAATTGAAACCAACTAGAATACGTATACAACTAGCTGATCGATCAATAAAATATCCTAGAGGGATAATGGAGAACATGCTAGTTAAAGTTGGTACTTTAGTATTTCCAGTAGATTTTGTTGTTCTGGACATGGAAGAAGATTCTCAAGTTCCTCTCATATTAGGAAGACCATTCTTAAACACGGCTAAAGCAATGATAGACGTGTTCGGTAAGAAATTGACCCTAAGTATAGAGGATGAGAGTGTTACCTTTTCAGTTGATAGAGCAATGCAACAACCACAATCTGCAGATGATACATGTTATTATATTCAAACTATAGATGCACATGCAGAATTATTAGAAGAATTTCCAGAATTACAAGGAACAGGAGAATGTTCTTTAGGAGAAGGAACAGAACAAATTGATGAAGCTGAAATGTTAGCTACACTTATAGCTAATGGATATGAACCAACAACAGAAGAAATTCAAATGCTAAAAGAAGAAGACAGATATCGATATAAATCATCGATAGAAGAACCACCGAAATTAGAGTTAAAGCCACTTCCAAACCATTTGGAATACGCTTATTTACATGGTGAATCTGAATTACCTGTAATAATATCGTCTTCTCTTACTGAAAATGAGAAATCACAACTCATTTCTGTGTTGAAAGCTCATAAACCAGCCATTGCATGGAAGATTCATGATATTAAAGGAATAAGTCCTTCGTATTGCACACATAAAATCCTTATGGAAGAAGGTCATAAAATGTATGTGCAATGCCAACGAAGACTAAATCCGAATATGCAAGATGTAGTTAAAAAAGAAATTATTAAACTGCTAGACGCAGGTCTAATTTATCCAATTTCTGATAGTCCATGGGTAAGCCCAGTTCAATGCGTACCTAAGAAGGGTGGCATGACTGTCATTACAAATGAGAAAAATGAGCTTATTCCTACTAGGACTGTAACAGGATGGCATGTGTGTATTGATTATAGAAAATTAAATGACGCCACCAGAAAAGATCACTTTCCCTTACCTTTCATTGATCAAATGTTGGAAAGATTAGCCGGAAATAGTTACTATTGTTTTCTAGATGGATATTCCGGATATTTTCAAATTCCAATAGCACCCGAGGACCAAGAGAAAACCATGTTCACGTGCCCTTATGGTACTTTTGCTTACAAACGCATGCCATTTAGACTTTGCAACGCCCCTGCAACCTTTCAAAGGTGTATGATGGCGATTTTTCACGACATGATAGAAGAATGCATGGAAGTTTTCATGGATGACTTTTCAGTCTTCGGTGATACATTTGAATCATGTCTAGTTAATCTGGAACGAATGCTTATTAGATGTGAATAATCAAATCTAGTTCTTAATTGGGAGAAATGCCATTTCATGGTTAAAGAAGGCATCGTTCTTGGACATAAAATCTCAAAGGAAGGAATTGAAGTGGATAGAGCTAAAGTAGATGTAATTGCTAAACTTCCACATCCCACCAATATTAGAGGAGTTAGGAGTTTTCTAGGGCATGCCAGTTTTTACCGACGTTTCATAAAAGATTTTTCTAAAATTGCCACTCCTATGAATAAACTCCTAAAAAAGGATGCTCAATTCATCTTTTCAGATGAATGTATCAAATCTTTTAATATTTTTAAAGAGAAACTCACTAATGCGTCGATCATGATAACACCAAATTGGAATCTACCATTTGAACTAATGTGCGATGCAAGTGATTTTGCAATGGGAGTCGTTTTAGGACAAAGGATTGAAAAACGATTTCAACCTACATATTATGCTAGTAAGACGTTACAAGGAGCACAAACAAATTACACAACTACTGAAAAAGAACTCCTTGCTATTGTCTTTGCTTTTGACAAATTTCGATCATATCTCGTTCTAGTAAAAACGGTGGTCTATACCGACCATTCTGCTCTTAGATACCTATTTTCGAAACAAGATGCTAAACCAAGATTAATCCGTTGGATCTTACTCTTACAAGAGTTCGATATTGAAATCCGAGATAAAAAAGGAGCAGAAAATCTCGCCGCTGATCATCTTTCTCGTCTTGAAAATCCCGAATTAGAAGTTCTAAATGAATCGGCCATACAAGACAACTTTCCTGATGAATATCTATTGAAGATAGATTATAATGAAATACCATGGTTTGTAGACTATACAAACTACTTAGTTTGTGGATTCCTTGAAAAAGGATTATCGTACCAAAAACGAAAGAAATTCTTCAGTGATATAAAACACTATTTTTGGGAAGATCCACATCTGTTTAAAAGTTGTCCAGATGGAATAATACGCCGATGTGTATTCGGAGATGAAGCTAGTAAAATTTTAAACCATTGTCACACAGGACCAACAGGAGGGCATTATGGGCCTCAACTAACAGCAAGAAAAGTTTATGATGCTGGATTCTATTGGCCTACAATTTACAAAGACGCACACCTTCTTTGCAAATCCTGTGATGCTTGTCAAAGGGCCGGAAAAATAAGTCAACGTGATGAAATGCCACAAAATGTCATTCAAGTATGTGAAGTATTTGACATTTGGGGTATTGACTTTATGGGTCCATTTCCAAAATCTCATAATAATCTATATATTCTCGTTGCCATTGATTATGTATCTAAATGGGCAGAAGCACAAGCTCTCCCAACTAACGATGCACGAGTTGTAGTCAACTTTTTAAAACGTCTTTTTGCAAGGTTTGGAACACCGAAAGCTTTAATAAGTGATCGGGGTACTCATTTCTGTGATAATCAACTTGAGAAAGTTCTTAAAAGATATGGAGTAACTCATAAAATCTCCACCGCATATCATCCACAAACAAGTGGACAAGTTGAAAATACCAACCGAGCTTTAAAACGTATTCTAGAGAAAACTGTAGGATCAAATCTGAAGGAATGGTCCATTAAATTGGAGGATGCACTCTGGGCTTTTAGAACAGCCCACAAAACTCCAATTGGAACCACACCTTTTAGACTTGTTTATGAAAAAGCATGTCATCTTCCAGTAGAAATTGAACACAAAGCATTTTGGGCTTTGAAGACATGTAATCTTGATTTACATGAAGCCGGACATCTACGATTAAGTCAACTAAACGAATTAGAAGAATTAAGACATGAAGCATACGAAAATTCATTAATCTATAAAGAAAGAACGAAGAAATGGCATGATAAAAGAATCAAAAGTTCAAAAGAATTTAAAGAAGGAGACAGAGTTCTTCTTTTCAATTCACGATTCAAGCAATTTCCTGGAAAATTGAAATCAAGATGGTCTGGACCATTCATAGTCAAAAGAGTTTTCCCATACGGAACGATAGAATTAATAAATTCAAATGGGATTGAATTTAAAGTTAATGGTCACAGAGTTAAACATTACATACATGGTCCGATGGAAGTTGACAATGAAGTTAATCATAATTTCACCACCCAAGAAAACCTTCAAAATGAAAACATAAATATGTTATCAACAACATATGAAAAATCAAAATTAGAAAATAAGGAGGATTCAAATTTGATTGATGAAGAAGAATTCTTATACAAACCTCCCATTCCAAAAAACGAAGAAAAATGTGAACAAGAAATTCAAATAGAAATGAAAGAACCAAGGAAAGAACACCTGAAAAAGGTTTACAAACCAACTCGACTTACTAAAGCAGGAGACCCGGGTGAATTTATCATTTCTTGCTTGCTTAATGATGGTGCGGTATATAATGGACTCGCAGATTTAGGAGCAAGTGCAAATATTATGCCTCTTTCCTTATACAAAAGATTAGGCATGGGTAAATTAAAACCAACCAAAATAGGTGTTCAATCATTTGACCAAACCATTAAACACCCAGTTGGAATAGCAAATAATTTACTTGTTAACGTGGGAAGTTTGACCTTTGTTGCAAACTTCATAGTGATTAATATGGAGGAAAACCTTGATATTCCTCTAATTCTAGGTCACCCATTTTTAGCTACCACCGAGGCATTCATTGATGTAAGAGAAGGTAGAATGACACTTAGGGATGGTGATACATCGATCACCTTTGTGAACCGAAAGTTTAGATCTCCACCAACCAAAACTGTTAGACCAATAAAAACGCATAAGTGTGGGGAAGATGAAGAAACACTTAATGATGATCCAATCACAAGGAATGCCGTTGATGATACGAAATTAGATGAACCCATTTTTAACTGTTCAACGAAGAAACTTTAAAAACGGATTCACGATGCTAAGATTAAAGAGAACTTTAAGTTATATAACCGATTAATATCCAATTTATCATCAAAAGAAAAGGCAATGTTAGTTGAATTTGTGAAAGTTACGGAGGAAATCAACAAATGGATTGAAGTAAAAGTCAAAGATATACAAGTTGTTGATGATTCAATTGAAAATAATGTTAATCACAATTTCAACTAAGTATAGGGGGTTTATGTATTTCTGTTAGAGTTAGATTGTCTGTTTTCGTGTAGTTCTCGAAAATGGAACCCGAATGGTCTTTCCCTAGCAGACCCTAAAGAACTAGTCTTCTCCTCCCATTCTGAATTTTTATTTTTTTAGGTTTTTACGATATGAAGACTGCCTGTGAACTAAACCATGGTCTAATGCTACACGCTTTGATCACTAAACGTAATAATGACACACTTCCGAGTGAAATAGTATCAGTAATCAGAGAAAGATTGGACGGAGTTAGAAAAGAATCCAGATGCGAAGATAATTAGTTACAATTTGGTAAAGGAAAATCAAAATCCACAGCGAAAAGAAGAGCACGACACCTAGAAAGATGTCACAAATGCGGAAAATGGTCACATGGAGGTAAATGTTCAAATAATCAAACCTATTCAAATACCGAATTTGTTACTTTATGCAGAGACGGACCGTTCATTTGTTTAGAAGAAAAAACACTGAATGCTCGAGGTTACGCCTATGTAGCCATGGAAAACCAATTAAACCGACTATCTTATGAATGGGATAGATCATATAACTAAGAATACTATTTCACAGGTAAGTCTGTACAGTTTTTATTTTTATTTTTATTTTTAACCTTTTGATAATAAACGCTAATTTGTTCGCTATAAAGTATTAAATTGGTATTAAATAAAATTAGGTTTGGCGACCGAAATTATTGATATCATACAAAAATTTATTACATCACTGCGAAATTTAACGTTTATTCTTAAGGTATAAATATC
This sequence comes from Rutidosis leptorrhynchoides, assembly GCF_046630445.1. Classification (NCBI taxonomy): domain Eukaryota; kingdom Viridiplantae; phylum Streptophyta; class Magnoliopsida; order Asterales; family Asteraceae; genus Rutidosis; species Rutidosis leptorrhynchoides. The sequence goes on from NC_092334.1 coordinate 318,019,698, forward strand.
TTTAATCAATCAACCCAAAATATTTCAAAAATTCGTCATGAGTTAAATTAGGTCTTGGAATCGAAATTACTTTACCGAAAAGAGGGGCGCATATTTTTGATAATATTTGATTGATTAAAGTGGGATAAAAAGCCAAAAAGATTTTTAATTTTATTTTTACCATGTTTTTAAAATTAATATATAAATCTTAAATTAATATTGTAAACTTTGTAAAATCAATATATTTAAAATTGTAAATATTTGAAAAATTAATATAAGTTTGGTATGAATTTATAATATGAATTTTTAAATTAAGTTTGGTGTGAATTTTTAATTTTTAAAATATGAATTTTTAATTTTATGCATTTCAAATTTTAAGTTTAGTGTGAATTTTTAATATTAATTTTGAATTTTATGTATTTTTAATTTAAGTTGGTGTGAATTTAAAAACAAAAATTTACTTTATCTCATTAAGTTAAAAATATGATTTTTAAAATTCGTCGTAAGTTGAAGACTAGGTCGTTGAGCCGAAATTGCTTTACCCAAGGGAGGGACGAGAACTTTTATTATCATTATTTTTAATCTTATTGAATTAAAGTATGCCAAAAATATTAAAAAACTAAAAAAAAAAAATCTAAGCTTTTAAAACAATCGCTTGAAAAAGACAAATTTTAAAATTTTATCGAAGAACGGATTAGGACATCGATCCGAAACGACCTCGTCCTTAATAACAAGGGAAACAAAATTTTAAAATTAATTACTTAATTGTTTTAATTAGTATAAGATATAAAAAAAATAATACAAACTCCGCGACTCGCGGAGTTTGATGGGTCAAACACCGCGACTCGCAGAGGGACCGAAATACAGAAAAAAAATAAAACGCAAAAAAACTGATCAGTTGAACACCACAACACACAAAACACTGCGATAAAACCCGCAAAAACCCGAAAAAACACCCCCAAATTCACAATTTTTGACCGTTAATCATCAAATCTTTTACTAAAATCATGTTGAGAAGGATGCTATCAAGGAATTACTCAAGAAAAACGGTAAATTTCTACACCTAAACACCATTTAATCTGAAAATTAGTGTTCTTGAGCAATTTTTTCCCCAATTTGATTTTGATGCTTTTTAGTGTAATTATGCTTAAATTGTTTATGTATTATGCTTGTATAACCTAGATTGATGCTATTTAACATGATTAGAAGCCTTAAACTTCAAATTTTGAGTAATCTAGGGTTTGTGTTCTTGAGCAATTTGGGGCTTTTTGATATAAACAGGTTATGGCCAATTTTTGTCATGAATTGCTGCTAAATTAAGTAGTGTAACATGTTTAGGTAGTTAAATGATCCAAACTTTAAGCCTAAACATGATTTTGAGAATTAAAGTGGACTTTTTCAAGTCTAAAATTCATGAACTTGATTTTTGAAAGATAATGCCATTTGAAACTTGTTTAATTGCTAGTAATGATTATTTTGACATGTTATTTGAGTTGAATGCTTATGAACTTGGCGAACATTTTCGTATATGCTTATTTGAAAAAGTGTAGATTTGATGAAAATATGAAAATGAGCTTAAGTTTGATATAAATTGATCATGTCATTGTAATTATTTTGATTGATGATTTGGCTGACACTAATGCATATTTGGATGCACAAAAATTGTGTTTGATGTGTTTTGCAGACTGAAAGGGGTGAATCTTCATCCCAAGCTCGCAATGCTCCTGCTGAGAATGCGGAACAACAGGAGGTGGATAACTACTACAAACAAGATATACCTCATCCAGTCATGACATTTTCTGATATGCACTTGAAAGATTTGCACCCGAACCTGAGATTTGACAGACTTTGGATAGATTATCCAAAATACCAAAGGGGTTTGCATACTCTTCATTCTAAAGTTGTTGAGGTACCTAGGGTCATCGAATGGGGACCATTAGAAGCTGTAGAATTGGCCGGGCCAATTAGGGAATTACTTGCACAGAGGTATGGTAATTCTACTTTTAACGATTGGGAACGGTTATTCAACATGCGTAGACCTGTATATAAAGTATGGTGTGAAGAATTGTTGTGTAGTATAGAATTAAATGATCGGGTAGCTAGTTTAACCGATCGATCTTTTATTAGATTTTTGTTAGGAGGTTCGATGCGCCACATGTCTTTACTAGACATGGCTCAGGCTTTACGTATATATACGCCTGAGGAGTTAGCATCTGCCGATTGTAGAGGGTTGATACTAAATGGTAGAAAGATAGACGAAAATTTTGATACGCATGGTGTATGGAGTCAAATGACTAGCCATCACCGATTTAAAGGGGGAAATTACTCTTATTTGGATATAGATAGAGCTGAATTCAGAGTAATTCATAGGTTTTTAGCTAATTCAATTACACAAAGAGGTAAGAACAAGGAAAAGGTAAATGAACAGGATTTGTTTTACCATATGTGTATTTGAGACCCACAAAGCGCTGTAAGTATACCTTATTGTGTGGGTTATTATTTATCAGCTATGGTTAGGGGGATGAGACCACATAGCATAATAGGAGGTGGTATATTTATTACTTTGATTGCTGAATATCTCGGTGTGGATATAAGTCGGGGGGATTATTAGTCGAAGAACCAGAACCCCGCGATACAATAGGTTTAAATGTATACCATGGTGCGAAAGTTTTGAAGAGGCGAAATAACGCCGCAGTACAATACCATGGTAGACATCCACAGGTTGAGAGAAACCAACATCAAGGTAATGTAGGAGGGGGAAATGAAATGGCAGAAATGCAAAGGTTTATAGCTTCACAAGAGTATGAAAATGCTAGACATAGAGCATTTGAAGATTGGCAAGTTCATCAAAACCAAATCATAGCTTATTGCCAACATATAAGTAGAAACTATATTCCTACTCCATCGCCCATATTCCCTCCCTGGTCTATAGAAATTCAACCACCGTATCCTACGTATAACCCAGCCGAAGCATTTTATAGCACCTATGGTTATGCATGGAACCCCTTCTGGTATCAGTATCATCCCTAGTCTACTTAGTTTTTTTTTATTTTATTATTTGTAATGTTGATACATTTAATACTTATGTTGGATTTGTAATAGTTTTATTATTTTCTAAATTTTATTATTAGATTTTAATAATTTTTGAATGTGGGGTAATATACCAAACTTCAAAAATATGTATATATGTTTGCAGTCTATCTTATGTACACAACAGGGTAAAACAACGCATTTTCAAAGACTGGCATTAAGTTCAGCAAAAGCAACTAATTTTGACGACAAGATGCAAAATATATGTGAAATAACAACAAGACGGAATGAACAAATGATGTGCACCATTTATCATTCAGCAAACAAACACAAATATGTTTGGAAACTTTGGTAAAATTTAATCATTTTCACACAAATCACCCTCAATAATTTAAATTGTTACTGATTTCTTGCAAATGAGGGCATTGCAAGATCTTAAGTGTGGAAAGGGGTTAAATTCTTTCGGATTTTAAAATTTTTACTTTATACACTTGGTTACCATTAGAAATACTAGTAAAGTAGTAGTTGTATTAGAATCTAGTGCTCTCTGATAATAAAGAACAGCCCTAGTCTTATATACTGACTACCCAATTCTAGTAAAAATTTTTAAAATTTTCAATTAAGTGAACTCAAAATCATGTTTATACATATTTATGAATGATAAAACTAGGTTTTAACACCGAAATTATTATTACCTCGGAAAGGACATAAATTGAGAAACAAACCAAAATGTTAAAATTCATTTAAAATGGAATAGAGGACAATAAAAAGGAAAATAAAAGTCAAGTGTGGGAAAATTCTCCAAGTTATTCAAAACATATGTCACATATTTTTGTACAAATAACTGAAAATACTTTTGCTTTGGACTAAACTAAACTGTTTTACCCGATGAAAGAAAAGAAGAGATGGATCTACACGATGAATCAATTCCATCATTAAAAGGAAGTAAAGTCTTCCGAAAAAGAAACGCGCTTCTTGATTTAGGTCAGGAAGTTGTCGTCCAGACCAGCTGTAGGTTGACGAAAAATCTAGAAAAGTCATCACTAAAATCAGCAGGAAATCCACGGACCTCAGCATAAAATAGGGTCGCCAAGTGGTCAGACTTATCCTAACCATGAGAGGATCTGTCTTGTTAAATGGGGAGGGCACCGTGCAAATTAGCTAGATAAGACTAATGAATCAGATCCCCAAAAAGGATAATCTCCTTAAAGATTAAAAATCAGCTTTTAAGCCTGATATTACTCAATCCTAGAGATTGACCTTAAAGATTGAGAATTCAAACTCATGGAATTCAATGATATCTAAACTCGAGCTTGAACGAGAAAATATTTTGATAAAATTACAAACCGATTTGTTTTCTGAAAACCCTATTTTCAATGCGTTCATTACCATTGAACGTAAAATCCTAGGAATTCACCTGGAATTCATTAGGTCACCTGAACTAAATCGGGTGTCAACCGTAAGAACGGTGGTTGCATAGCATGGTCAAAGACAGGACCTTGTGCCAGACCGACAAATTATAAGGGTGAGCTTTACTATTGCTCCTACCAAGGATAGTAATTGCATCCGACACGTTATAGACCATAATTAAAAGCATGTCAGGGGGCATTGCCTTAACAGTTGCTTGTTCAACGCTTTCCTTTACAACCGGACGGTAGTTTGCCGAAAGGTAATATACGGGACAAGTAAACTGGACTTGTTGCTTTCCTAATACAAGGTTAGCAAGTGGGTAACACAAAACCACAAGTTTTGAGCTAAAATTTTCAAATCTGAAACCCACCAAACCCACAAAAATAATTTGCAAACACCGGTGAAGGGTTATTCCGGAAAACTTATCTAGGGTAAAAGCTAGATTTAATTTTCAAAAGATCAAATATTTTCATAAAGATCCAATTTCCTTAATGGATCTAAATTTTTATAGTCATGTGGGACTGTACACCATATCGTTACTACCATTGTTTATACTGCCGTATAGAAATCACTGATGTACAAAGTGTGAAGAATAAAGAAGTGATTCTAGTATTTCAAGACTATATTGCTTGAGGACAAGCAACGCTCAAGTGTGGGAATATTTGATAATGCTAAAAACGAACATATATTTCATAGCATTATTCCCCAAGAAAGACAAGCTATTAGTTGCAATTGTTCTATTTACAAGTGATATTCGTTTAAATATTAAAAGGTGAAGATAAAAGACAGATTCGATGAATTGAAGACGCAAACGACCAAAAAGCTCAAAAGTACAAAATACAATCAAAGAGGTTCCAATTATTGATAAGAAACGTCTCGAAATTACAAGAGTACAAGATTCAAAACGCAAAGTACAAGATATAAACTAGTACGCAAGGACGTTCAAAAATCCGAAACCGGGACCATAGTCAACTCTCAACGCTCGACGCAACGGACTAAAAATTACAAGTTAACTATGTATATAAATATAATATAATATATAACTAATTATATTAATTATATATATATTATATTTATAAAATAAATCGTCGGCAAACAAAGAGCCAAATGTGGGTGAGCTGTAAAAATAAACTCCGCGACTCGCGGAGTTTGAAGAAGGAAAGGGCCGCGAGTCGCGGAGCCCCAAATTTAGAAACTGCCTATAAAGCTCGCGCATTCTGATCGTAAAAAAACCAACATATATATCCATCCATCTATCTAAATGTAATATTTATATTTATAATTTATATTTTAATTTTAATCCTAATAATAAAGGTATGTTAGCGAATGTTGTAAGGGTGTAAGTCGAAATTCTGTCCGTGTAACGCTACGCTATTTTTAATCATTATAAGTTATGTTCAACCTTTTTAATTTAATGTCTCGTAGCTAAGTTATTATTATGCTTATTTAATACCGAAGTAATCATGATGTTGGGCTAATTACTAAAATTGGGTAATTGGGCTTTGTACCATAATTGGGGTTTGGATAAAAGAACGACACTTATGGAAATTAGACTATGGACTATTAATGGGTTTTATATTAACTAAACAATACCTTGTTAATTTAATATACAAACTTATAATTCGACGTATTTATATATAATCACATACGCTTGACTGGGTACAGTGGGCGGGATATCTCTAAATACCAATAATTATTCATTTTACCGGACACGGAACTGGATTAATAGTTAATAGACTTGTTGAAACAGGGGTGAATTACATTCAAGGGTAATTGGTGTAATTGTTAACAAAGTAGTAAAACCTTGGTTTACACGCAGTCGATAACCTGGTGTATTCATTAAACAAAGTATTAAAACCTTGTTACAATTCGAATCCCCAATTAGTTGGAATATTTGACTTCGGGAATAAGAATAATTTGACGAAGGCTTTCGCTCTTTATATTTATGACTGATGGACTATTATGGACAAATCCATATGGACATATTAAATAATCCAGGATAAAGAACAATTAACCCATGGGCATAAAACTAAAATCAACACGTCAAACATCATGGTTACGGAAGTTTAAATAAGCATAATTCTTTTATTTCATATTTAATTTCCTTTATTTTATATTTAATTGCACTTCTAATTATCGCATTTTTATTGTTATTGTATTTAATTGCACTTTTAATTATCGTACTTTTTAATTATCGCAAGTTTATTTTATCGCACTTTTATTATTCGCAATTTCATTATCGTTATTTACTTTACGCTTTAAATTAAGTCTTGTATTTATTTATTATTCTACATTTGGTTTTAACTGCGACTAAAGTTTTAAAATCGACAAACCGGTCATTAAATGGTAAAAACCCCCCTTTATAATAATAATATTACTTATATATATATTTGTATTTTTATAAAAGTAAATTAATATAGCGTTAAGCTTTGTTTAAAGATTTTCCCAGTGGAACGAACCGGACTTACTAAAAACTACACTACTGTACGATTAGGTACACTGCCTATAAGTGTTGTAGCAAGGTTTAAGTATATCCATTCTCTAAATAAATAAATATCTTGTGTAAAATTGTATCGTATTTAATAGTATTTCCTTCTAAAATTTAAAAGCTATTTTATATACACCTCGCATAACATCAACTTCATGGGTCCATTCCCCGCTTCTAACAAATGCAAATACATTCTCGTAGCAGTCGATTACGTTTCTAAATGGGCTGAAGCAAAAGCCCTACCCACTAACGATGCTCGAGTTGTAGTCAACTTTCTTAAAAATCTTTTCTCGCGTTTTAGAATTCCAAAAGCATTAATCAGTGATCGTGGAACTCACTTTACAAATCAACTACTCGAGAAAGTGCTAAAAAAGTACGGAGTTAATCATCGTTTTTCAACTTCTTACCACCCTCAAACGAGTGGTCAAGTTGAAAACACAAACAGAGGTCTTAAACGAATTTTAGAAAGAACGGTTAAAAATAATCCAAAAATCTGGCATCGAAAGCTAGATGATGTGCTTTGGGCATTTAGAACTGCGTTCAAAACACCCATCAGTACTACACCTTTCTGATTGATTTACGGTAAGGCATGTCATCTAACTATCGAAGTTGAACACAAGGCATATTGGGCTCTGAGAGAATGTAATACCGACCTTGTGAAAGCCGGAGAAAACCGATTCTTACAACTAAATGAATTACATGAATTAAGACTACAAGCATATGAAAACTCTAAAACATACAAAGAGAAAACTAAAAGATGGCACGATGCACGGTTAAAAGAAAAGAAAGAATTTGAACAAAGGGATAGAGTATTAGTATTCCAATCACATTTTAAGTTTTCACCTGGGAAACTTAGATCCCGATGGACTGGGCCATATATAATAAAACAAGTTTTTCCATCTGGATATGCAGAATTATATAGCAAAGACGGTGGAACTTTCAAAGTGAACGGTCATCGACTTAAATTATACTTTGAAGGAATCGATACTACGGAAAGAGACGAGATCACATTCTACCCTAAGGACAAGTAAATTCAGGGTAACTTTAAGGTTTTCAACTCCATTCTCGAACTTTATTTTCATCTTTAAGAGTGGGGTTTATTCGATCTTTCCCTAGCAGACACTAAAGAACTAGTCTTCTCCCTCCATTCTACCTTTTTATTTTTATTTTCTTCTTTTCGTTTTTATTTATTGTTTATTTTCAAGATGCGCAATCAATATGTCTACAACCACTTCTTTTTGATGTGCGATAAAATTTTACCGAGAAATGTGGTTTTAGATATTAAAAGAAGATGCGATCAGGCGAGTAAAGAAATAAGGCAAAAACTTAACGAGAAAAAATTATGCCAAAGGAAAATCAAAATCAGCTAAGAAACGTCGAGCGCGTCATTTGGGCAAGTGTGTAAAATGTGGAAAACCAGCTCATTACGGAAAGTGCCCAAGGAACCAGGCGGACTCTAATTTCGAGTACGTAACCTTATGCTGAGAAGGGCCTTTTAAATGTTCAAAGGAAAACCTCTTAAACCAATGAGGTTATGCCTACGAAGCCATGGGGGTGAAATGATGCGACTCCACTACGAGGCGAGTCAACGCAGTTTCACATTCTAATCCTTTTTCTCGCCAATTGTGTGTTTGTACATTTTTGTAATTTTGTGCATTTTTGTGTTTTTGAATTTTTGTTTTGGTGTGTTTAGTTTGTATTTGTTTGTTGTGTTTCTATTAAAAGGGTCTACCATTTAAAATTGATAAACCTTGAGTTTAACCTGTTTTCATTGAAAACGATAATGCTAAGTGTAATAATTGAATTGTCGTTCTTCAAATTGCACGAAATTAATTGTTGGATTCATAATATATCTTTTAAATAGTAAATCACAAAAAAAAAAACAGAAGAAAAATTAAAACTACTAAAAATACTTTTTATATATAACTTGTAAACTTTTATCGTGAGTAATGATAGGTGTAACAACCGAGATTGTCTCTACCTATTTGATAGGAAACAAAGTTTTAAGTTTGAAAATTAGTTGATTTAAAAGTATATTTTAAAATTTAAAAAAAAGTGTGTATTTTAAATTCATTTAATTTTTATTTTTCATGTACTTGTTTTTAATTTTAAATATTGATTTTCTTTTAATTTTAAAATTTAAAAAGAAAAAAAAAATAGAGTGTTTTGTTTTTAAGTTGTTCTTGAAAAATATTAAAACTTTAACTTTTAAAGTATTAAATTATAAATTGAAATTAAAAATTTATAAATGGATAAAGAGTAGGTATACCAACCGAAATTTCCGTTACATTAAATATAAATTTAAAATTGATATTTTGAAATTTAAGTACTTATAAAGTTGAAAATATATATATATATATATATATATATATATATATATATATATATATATATATATAATAAATAAATAAATAAATAAATAGAATGTTTTTGTTTTATTTTTATTTTCGTAAAATATTAAAAACCTTAACTTTTAAATTATTAAATTTTATAAATTAATTTTTAAAATTTATAAACGGATAAAGACTAGGTATAACAACCGAAATTTCCGTAGCTACAATCATAAATTTATAAAAGAAATTTTAAAGGTTTGATTAATTATAAAGTTGAAAAAAAAAAGAAAAAAAAGGGACGGAACACTTACGCGAAACGTGTGACAATCCACACGAAACGCGTAGATTTAAAAGCTACGTGAAACACGTAGTACTACACGAAACGCGTAGAGTATAAAACCAGAGAGATATCAGTCGACCTGCACTTCACCTTCACACACTTTATTTTTATTTTTATTTTTATTTTGTGGACGAAGGAGGTGAGCAAAAACCCCAAAAATCACACCCAAACACTAAATTAACACTATAAATCTCCTCCAATTCATCTACCTTTCAACATGCCGAGATTGGTAAGGGTCCTAAACCCGTTTTTACCACTTGTTTTTCAACCTTTTCATTTATTATTTTTATGGCTTTAATCCGAATTAATGCATGATATTATTAAATTTTGCTTGATTAATGCTATACCTATGTTGTTAGTGTGATGTTAAACCCGATTAGCATAAGAATTTGATGTTTAACTGATTATTGAAAAGTTAGGGTTTATGTAAATTGGGGAAATTGAGGAATTGGTATTGAATTGTGTTATTTTGTGTCTAATTAGATGTTTTTAGATGTTTTGATAGTAGTAGAAGCTTTGAATATAAGTTTGATTTTTTGATTTTGTGATTTGAATTTTCGTCTAAATTTGATAATTTTTTGTAATTGTCATGAATCAAGTATGTATTGTAACGATGATTAGGAGCTGGAATATACGCAATATGATTGAATTGGATTATATATGCTTAGCTCATTGCGTGTTTCTACTTGTAAATTAAACTTTGTTTTTGAAACTTGATTTATGATTATGAATTTTTGTTTTATTGTTGTTTGTTTTAATTTTTAGGAGCAAACTGTTGTTGAACTATTGATTCCTGTGGTGTTGAAATAATCTTGTATATCAAGGATGAATTCTTTGCTAACATTAACATACCCAATTGGGACGATTCTCTTGTTTTAAAATGTTATGCAGGGATTATTTAGAATGAGAGCTGTTAACCAACAGCAAGGGGAAGAACAAGTAACACCGGAAATGGAACAACAACTTCAGAATCTACACCCGAACCTGAGATTTCCTTATGATTTACCTAACCGATTACAAAAGGTTAAGGACTTACTTTCTCTAGTAAGTAGAAACATCTCTCCAGTATACGTTGTGGATTGGGCTCCTTTAGGACACCCAGTCAACCTAGATGAACAAATAAGGGGAATTTTAAACCAAAGTTTTACAAACGAATTTGGAATGACTTTGGTTATTAATGATTTTGAGAGATTGTTTAGTTTAAATAGCCCTGTATATAGAGAATGGTGTTTAGAGTTCTATTCTACCGTTAGAATGAGTTTACACCCAGAAACTATCAATGACCTTAATTTTCTACAATTTCGACTGGGTGGGGTAGATAGAAGTATGTCCCTAAGTAACGTGACTGACGCATTAGGGATTTACACCGTTGAGGAGATGTTGACTCCAGGTTTTAGGGAGTATAATTTTACAGGAGTTAGATATACAGGAAATTATGATTCTTCGACAGTCTGGCAATCTTTCACTAATAGAAATACATATGAGCCAGGCCAAGAATCATACCTAAAGATCACTGATGTTCGCTTTAGTATAATTCATAAGTTTATAGCGAACACAATAAACCAAAGGTCATTTACTAATACAGATAAAATTAATTATATTGACCTTTGGTACTTAGATGCGATCAGAGATAGGGATACATTTATTAGTATACCCTATGGAGTTGCTTACTTTTTGGCCCATGTTGGTAAAGGGGCTAGAGGAACAAGTGACATGTCGGGGGGTCACTACATCACGTGTCTAGGAAACTGGTTCGGACTCGACCCGAGTGAATCAGAACCTCCAATCCAACCGGTAGATCAGGCTGTTAAAACTTTAGGATTGGATGTATATAGGACGGCAAAGGCTATACACGTGAGGGGCGGGGTAATTAGTTTAAGACGACAGGAAGTTGTTGCTCCCGCTCCTATGGAGGAGGATGAGGAACCCGCTAGGGAAACTAGGAGGAGACGAAGACAGCCAGATCAGGCTAATTCATCTAATGCAGGTATTTCTGATTTCGATATGCTACAAAATTTGTTTAATTCATTGAGTTTAGATTTAAGGAACTCGTATGATAATTGGGGACGGAGATCAGAAGAACAATACACTAGTTTGTCTAGGCAAATAGGGGAAATTAGGCATACCTAACTAGCTCAGGATAATACGTTAGAGAACATCCGCTACGATCAGAGGGGCCAGGGAGCATAGTTAGAGTGGGTGCATCATCAGGCATATTTATACGCAGCTAACCCACAACAATACGCACCCTCAGCCTTTCCTTCATACACCCCTTGGCAAGGACCCAGTGACCCTCTACCGCCACCTTACGACCCCAACGCTGCCCTAGCCGCAATTCAGGAAGCCTATAGGCGTTTTTACGAGGAACAACGCCTAAATGAACAACGGCAGCAACAGCAGCGGGAACAGGAAAATCAGGGAGGCCCTGCGTGGTCATTTTTCTAGTTTTCTTTTTAGTTTTAGAACTATTTATTTTGTATTTGTTTGTATAAAATGATTTTTTATGGCGTGTTAATTTACCTTTTTTTATTTTATATCTACAAAAACTTTTAGTGTGGGGTAAAATTTTTGTACTATTAAAGTACAGTCGCATCTCGTTTGTGTTTGACATATTTATTGACAGGTACTAATGATGATGAGATTCGACATAGCAAAACCCGAAAGCATTATTGTGATAAAAAGGATTGGATATGTTCATAAATTAAGCATTTTACAATCTACAATTGCTTAACAAAGGAAGTTCTAAATACTTTACACTTTTTGTCCTCTCAAATTTATACATTTAATCTGATTTTATGTAATGAGGGCATTACATAATCTTAAGTGTGGGGTGGGAGTATATAAATTCTCGAGAACTTATAATCTAGTGGTTTTTATGAAAATTTTTACAAATTTTAAACAAATATAACTAATCAATTTTTAAGGTAATTACGAGCAATTAAAGATTAGGTGTCAAAAACTGAAATTATTGTCTCCATACAATAAAAATACATAAGTTTATTTGATTAAAATATATAAAAGAAAATCAAGTATAACAGAATTTATAAACTAATATGTTTAGAACCATTTATCACATGTTTATATGAAGTTTATTGCAGATATCATTGCTTTGGAATTTATAAACCTGAATATCCCTTAAGGAAGTAAAGTCTTCCAAAATAACACACTTGCTAACCTATGTTAGAAGATGTAATCTATAACAGCTGTAGGTTGACGAAAAAATCTTGAAAAGTCATCTCTATCATCGGCTGGAAATCCACCTCACCTCAGCATCAAACAGGGTTTTTGGTGGTCAGACTTATCCTAACCATGAGATAGATCTGTCTCGTACAATGGGGGGCACATTGCAAATTAGCTTTTAAGACTAATGAATCTAATCCCCAGATGGATGATCTCCGTAAAGATCAACCGCATCTATGTTTGACCGTGGTCAACATACATATTCCATAACAAATTGAGGTGTGCAAACTCATGGTTCACCGATGATATTTGAACACGATATAATTTTACTCTAAAACTTATGCTATTTTATGAATTATATTGTGTAAAACCATTTTTAGGACATTCGGTTTCAAGTTCCATGATACTTTAATTATGGGGGCGGATAGCTTGCTAATCACCGACTGAGACTACGGTTTTCAGTTAACCTCGACCGGAATTTGAGGTTAAAATCGAAAAACGTGTCTAGTGTAAAAACTAGCATGCAATTTTATAAAATCTTAAAACGTTTTCATAAGGTCCAATTTTTCCTAAGGATCCAAATTTTTAAACCTTAATCACGAGTTTTCTATTTTGTTTCTGTTGTCAGAATTTCATTTCGTGTGGTGTGCGTGTGATCCAATAAAATTGTGTAGTGTTTCCAACTTATTCCATATAGCGTGTGTTTCATTTCGTGTAGTGTGTGTTGTGTGATTTAATGTTCGATATGGAGAAATATGTAATGTTCTGATTCTATTTAGAAGATGTAATTGCTTGAGGACAAGCAACGTTTAAGTGTGGGGTATTTTGATATTGCTTTAAACATACATATATTTCGACGCAATATCATTTATATTTCATCAGCTTTTACCAAAACGAAGACATTCAAATGTATAATTCACGAGAAAAACGACAAAAGTAAACACGAGCTTGAAGTTTGATAAAACAACGATAAAACAATGGATTTAAACCAAATATGTATCAAGATAATGTTTACCCGAATGCAAGTTCAAGATGATCGAAAAGAAGAGTTCAAATGAAAAGTTCCAAGTCGATATACATAAACACGGGATCAACAAAGAACAAACGAAAAAATAAAAATAAGAAAACAGTCGAATACTCTTACGCGGAGAGCCTAGATTAGTACGCGAAATGCGTAGTATTTAATTCTTACGCGAAACGTGTGGACTGTTACGCGAAACGCGTAATGTTGAGTTTGGATTCAGATCCGAATTACAAATGGGACGGTTGCTTTTTAGTTTTATATTACAACTTTATATCTTTACAGCAAAAAAGGAAAAGAGCATTACAGTGCACTCAAGTTACCAACTACTCTCCACCAGATGTTATATACGAAGTACTACTTACACAGTTAAAGACACACAGACAATTGATACAACTCAAAAAATTCCATACAACTTATATTCTATTTATTTTTATTTCAAGCATTCTGTATTAATTTTAATTTCAAGGTTCAATTTTTAGGATAGTTTCAGTTTTTAAGGGTATTGTTCGTGATTAAGGGTATTATTGTACACGCTAAAGGGGTGTTGTTATTGTAATTTTCTACCGTTTAAAGTAAATGAGAGTGAAGACTTTCGTAAGTATATTCCATTAAAATTATCGTTATAAATTTTTATCGTCATTATTATGTTTGTATATTTATATTTTTACGTTTTCCCTAGTATAATGAGTAGCTAATTTCCCTAGTGTTTGCTTAGATGTAGAGCCTCTAGTGAAATGGATTGTTATCATTTGTAAAAATTAAAATGTAACTTTAGTATTTTTAACATTGAGCCTAATTAAAAGAACCATTATTATGTATTTGGATATTTAACCCTTGTCACTTAATTTGTTAGATTAAAATAACGAAAGTTATTTTAATTTATATAAATTAAGCTTCAACATTAAAAGTGATCTAGACGAACTTATAGCTAATTTACTAACACTAAATTAAAAGTAAAGTTCGGTGGTTTGGGTAATATCACTAGTCATATAATAGTGAAATTGTAAAAAGGGAAACCGTTATGATTTGGGTTTTGGCGAAGGTCAAAACTGGGTTGGGTCTCAATTTAAATACTTAAAGACTAGTAACTATCTAAATATAATCCAATGAAAATTAGATTTAATTTAGTTAGCCAAAACTTTATATTTTTTTCGAAATGAAAATATAAGTTTTATACTAAACATTTTAATACGAGTTTAAACTTAAAACAATCCATGGACCTAGAAGTGACACATTTAAGTAAACACTCCCTATTTATATATTGCTAATTACTATTATTAATATTTACGTATATTTATTCAGCAAAACAATAACTAAAAAAAAATTATACAATATTATAATTCAGCTTAAACATCACTGTTTTGTCACATCGATCATATCATACGCGAATCTCGTATAATTCTACACGATACGCGTACGTTTTAAACCATACGCGAAACGCATACATCATTACGCGAAATGCGTAAGTATAAATACGAATACTGTAGCGAATTAGGTTAAAATTTAGGGTTTTAAATATTTTATTATTATATTTAAGTTATTAATTTATAATTAGTATTAATTATTATAATTTATAATTAGTAATTAGTTTATAACTAGTTAATTATTATAATTCCTATTAATTTATATTAATTTAGTTAAAACATGTTATTTAGTTAATTTAAATAAATTTATATTATAATTGCTCAAAACAAAATTCTAATCAATTAGTTTTATTAAAAGTTATTATTTTATTAATTATCATTTAGTAATAAACTTATTAGTATAATTTCAATTAATTCACTTTTAAGTTAATAATTATAAATAATGTATTCGTATAAATTAATAAGTAGTTCAATTAAATTAGGATTAAGTTATATTTTATTATTATTATGTAGTATTATCAATTCCTAATCCAAAACCCCCTTAAAATAAATTTAACTTCAAAGACTATTAAACACCACTGAACACTGTCTCCCTGTGGAACGAACCGGATTTACCAACAAACTAAACTACACGGATAGGACTAGTTGCCTACATATGTTTGAAACCAACCTAAATTCATTAAAATACCATATATACAATAAATCAATTTGTGTAACAAAACAACTCAAATCCGTTCATAAATAAAGGTACTGTTTCAATCCATCAGATGCCTTTTGGATTGCAGAATGCAGGAGCAACTTATCAACGTGTGATTGATAAAGTATTTAAAGGTCAAATAGGCAGGAATGTAGAATCTTATGTTGATGATATTGTCATCAAGAGTCATACAGAAGACAATATGCTCAGAGATACTCTTGAAACACTTTAAATCATTGCGAAGGGTTAATATGAAGTTAAATCCTAAGAAATGCACTTTTGGTGTAGAGGAAGGTAAATTTTTAGGACATATTGTTACAGAGAGAGGACTTAAGGCTAATCCAAAAAAGATTCAGGCAATTGAAGATATGGTGTCTCCAAAAACAAAGAAAGAAGATCAAAGCTTGAATGGAAGGTTAGCAGCTTTAACAAGGTTTTTGTCAAGGGCAGCTGATCGATCGCTACCATTTATGAAGGTTTTAAAAAGTGGTCTGAACAAAAAAGATTTTATGTGGACGGAAGAGGCTGAACGAGGTTTTCAAGATATTAAGCGGCTCTTAAAAGAATTGCCTACTTTAACCACCCCAATAGAAGGAGAAACGCTAATTTTATATTTAGCAGCGTCCACATAGGCTATTAGTCCACAAATGCCAATATATTTTGTCAGTAAGATATTGCAACAAAGTGAAGTTAACTATCCACCAATTGAAAAATTGGTATATGCTTTAACACACACAGCTAGATGACTCAGACGTTATTTTCAAGTAAATTCAATCCTAGTACTGACAGTCCAGCCAATAAAACATATTTTAAGAAATCCAAAATCGTCAGGACGACTAGCAAAATGGTCAATTGAATTAGGAGATTATGATATAAACATCTCACCACGACATGCAATTAAAGGTCAAATTTTGGCAGATTTTTTATTACAAACAACAGAAAAGGTGAATCATTAGCAAAAAGATAAAAGCAGTAATCACGTGTGAGAATTGCACACTGATGGTGCATCAAGTGAGGAAGGAGTTGGTGCAGGGTTAGTGCTTACTAGTCCAGAAGGGGAAGAGCATACATATGCACTGAAGTTTTGTTTGTATGCATCCAACAATGAAGCAGAATATGAGACGTTACTTTCCGTCCTCCGCATAGCGTCTGAGATGGGAATACAACATTTGCGTGCGTATGTAGATTCTTAAATTGTAGAACAGCAGGTTAATGGAGGGTTTGAAGCAAAAGATATCTCTATGAAACAGTATTTACAGCTGGTTGAGAAAATTTAAGAAAAATTTGAAACCTTGGAAGTTGTGCAAATATCAAGAAATAAAAAGGCAGATGTTTTAAGCAAGTTAGCAACGCTAACATTTGATCATTTGCACAAAAAGATTTTGGTGGAGGTCTTGAAGGATAAATCGATTGATGAAAAAGTAGTAGTGGCAACAGTTGAAGAAGGGGGATCGTGTTGGATAACTCCCTATGTGAAATATTTGTAGGACGGAACACTGCCAATTGATGCCGTGGAAGCAAGACGGATAAAAGTTAGTGCCCCGCTTTACGTCCTTGAAAATGGGTAGCTTTATAGAAAATCCTTCAATGGTCCAAATTTAAGGTGTTTAACACCACAACAATTAATAGATGTCGTAAAAGAGATGCATGAAGGATTGTGTGCACAACATTCTGGTTATAGAACTGTGGTTGGATGGATAATGCGACAAGGGTATTATTGGCAATCAATTTACAAAGATACAACAGAGGCAATCAAAACATGTGATGCCTATCAGTGGCATGGAACCGTCCAACGTCTACCCAAGTATGATTTAATCTCAGTATCATCTGCATGGCCATTTTGTAAATGGGCAATTGATATAGTAGTGCCATTTCCAAGAAGTGTGGGAAATGCAAAGTTCTTAGTTGTTGCAATTGATTTCTTCAGCAAGTGGGTTGAAGCAAAGGTGTTGGCACGGATAACTGGAGAAAATATAAAGAAGTTTGTGTGGAATGATATTGTGTGTAGATATGGGTTACTAAATGAAATTGTCAGTGACAACGGTAAGCAGTTTGCAGATAATCCGTTCAGAAGTTGGTGTGAAGAGTTAACCATTAAACAAACATTTACCTCAGTTGCTCACCCACAAGCCAACGGGCAAGTCGAGTGTGACGACCCAAAAATTTTCGACCAAATTTAAACTTAATCTTTATATGATTTCGACACGATAAGCAAAGTCTGTAATGTTGAGTCTCAAAAATTTTGGATCTATGTTTAAATATTCAATTAACTTTTGACCATTCTCGATGATTCACAAACCAATGTGTAAATAATTATGTGAATATATATACATAAGAGTATATATAATAATTTAAATTAATAAGTATACATAATGCAATTAGAATTAAAAATGTAAGATAACAAACAAAATAATTAAGTTATTTTTAGAATAAACATATGTAAATAGATATATAATATTATTATGAATCTATATAAATAAATATATAAGTATATATAAAGGATTTCTATTAATAACTAATATATTGTAACATGTATAAAATATATAAATATTAAATATTCACTTATGATATTATATAATATAAGTAGTACATAATTAACAACATATTAGAGCCAATCATATCAAATGATTATATTGTTATTACCTTCAATATTAATATTAATATTAGTGTCATTAAAATATATATATATATATATATATATATATAAACTATAGATGCAAATTTGTTATATGTAAATAGTTGTAGTATTATTATTACCAATATTATTAACATTAATAATATCATTATCATTTTCATTAATATTATTATTATCAGCTTTATTAATATATATATATATATATATATATATATATATATATATATATATATATATATATACATTTAAGTTCTAATATTATTGTTATCATTATAATGTTAGATATTATTATGAATAATATTATTATTATTACTAAAAATTGTCATTTTCATTTGTAATTTACATTATCATTACTTTATTATTTTTAACATTTCTCTTATTATTATTAATATTATTTTGATATTACTCCTAGTATTATTATGTGTATTATTTTTATTGATATTATAAATTATTTTTATTATTTATTATTAATGGTATTATTAATAATAGTAATATAATTATTATTATTAATATTTTAATATTTATTAAATATAAAACAAACTCACGTAACTACAAAATTTGTTACAAATCTGTACCTAGTGTTTTCAATTTGTTAAAGTCGTGGATTCCAGCTGCAATACAAACCAATTTCTATTTTAAGTCATTATCGTGTTGATTTATTTTTTTTCCTTAAGTTCCTGCTCCTGATTTGTACTCTGTCAATCAATCTCAGCTAAAAAACAACTTCAATTGATTCTTGACTGTTACACAAATTATTCAGTGACCGTTATATGTCTCCACTGTAATTAGTAAAATAAAATCAAAAACAATTCAAGAACAATAAACTGTTTCCTCTGTACGCGTCTTTTTTTTAGAAGCTTGAAATCGAACAAAACTTTAAAAACTATAAATGTGATTTTGTTGAGAGTCTTTTATATAAACTTTCTGCAAAATCTCAGAATCCAATTCCCCAAATCAAGCCTGAATTTCGAAGTCAAAGTTATAATTCAAAAAGTCAAAGGATTTGTTCATGAAGAAATTCGATTTGGTTTCAAGGTTTATGGATCAATTGATGATCTAAAAAGCTTATAGGAACAATTTACTATGAATTTCCTTTTGTAATTTCAATCTAAAAATGCCTTAAACTCAAAAACACGAATTTAGTTATTTAATTTTCGAACGATGCAGTTAATTTTTTTTTAAAAAAAAATAATTTCTTTTCTTTATTTCTCTGATAATTACAACCGCATTTATGTTTGTTTTGTTTCAAAACCATGTTCAAATCAAATCTGTATAGTGTTAAAAGTTGGATTTTGGTCGATTGAATTTTGAGGAAGAAGGTGAAGAAGATGAAACGGATTAAAGGGTTAAATAAAGTGGGTTAGGGAATAAATCAGAAAAGCAGTAATGGAGGGTTGGTTATGAGGGTGCTTGTGTTAGCGAGAGGTCTCGGGTTCGATCCTAGCTTGGTGCATTTTTCTTAAAAGGGGATTTCTAAGGCAGTTTATACCCATTATTATCATTTTTATTATTTTTATTATTATTATTATTATTATTATTATTATTATTATTATTATTATTATTATTATTATTGTTACTAGTGTTATAGTTATTAGTATTATTATTGTCACTAATAAAAGGATAGTTACCATTTATTATTATTATCGTAATTATGATTACAAAGATGATATATATTTATTATTACTAAAATTAATATCATTACTAATATATGTATTATTATTAACATGTTTAGGATTATTATTATTATTATCATTAATATGAAAACAATAAAATTATTATTATTTTCTTTAATTAGTATCATTTTTATAATTATTAGTATTATTATTTTTATCATTATTAACGATATCATTAATATTATTAGTATTATCATTATTAACAAGGTTATTATTATTAGTAACTCATTAATATCAAAACTATCATTTTTTAACAAATAAATATTTTGTATACAAAATGTATTTAGTACATATACTATACCGATATTAATATCTCATATAACTATATATTAACATTATATAGATAAATATTTACATGTAACAAACTATTGATTTTCAAACATAACAATAAATATGTATACCTACATACATACATACATATATTAATATAACTAAATGAATAGATATTAATTATTTTAAAATATATATGAAAAATAAATATATATAACATATAATTTGAGATATAATATAAATATATGTTTTAAATGGAATTTAATATAAATCTTATATAATTACAAATATATATAAATAATATATATATATATATATATATATATATATATATATATATATATATATATATATATATATATATATATATATATATATATATATATATATATATATATATATATATATATATAATTATGAGGTTTTCATTATATATTTTAATATTAATATATATAAATAATATAGGTTCGTGAATCAGAGGCCAACCCCACACTTGTTCAATGTCGTCATATGTATTTTTACTACAAAATATAGTATTGTGAGTTATAGTTCCACTTTTAAATCTAATATTTTTGGGATGAGAATACATGCAGTTTTGTAAATGTTTTACAAAATAGACACAAGTACTTGAAATTACATTCTATGTTAGATTATGAATACCGAATATCACCCTTTTAGCTTGGTAACCTAAGAATTAGGGAACATACACCCTACTTGACGTGAATCCTAAAGGTAGATCTACGGGCCCTAACTCCCCCGATACTGAAAAATGGTATGCTTTAGTACTTCGAGTTATTAATACATATGGATTTCTGTTTTTGGGATATTCTATATGCATTATATTAATGTCGGTTACCAGGTGTTCAATCCATATGAATGATTTTTAAACACGTGCGAGTGTATGATTATTGAATAAAGGAAATCTTGTGGTCTAGTAAAATGATGAATGATTATGATAAACTAATGAACTCACCAACCTTTTGGCTGACACTTTAAAGCATGTTTATTCTCAGGTATGAAATAAATCTTTCGCTGTGCATTTGCTCATTTTAGAGATATTACTTGGAGTCATTCATAACATATTTCAAAAGATGTTGCATTCGAGTCATTGAGTTCATCATGATTATTATTAAGTCAATTATAGTTGGATATATTATGAAATGGTATGCATGCTGTCAACTTTGGATGTAATGAAAGATAGTCTTTCAAAAATGAATGCAATGTTTGTAAAATGTATCATATAGAGGTCAAGTACCTCGCGAATGTAATCATATGTTATTGTATTCGTCCAGATGGATTAGGACGGGTCTTTACATATGGTATCAGAGCGGTGGTCTTAGCAAACCAGGTCTTGCATTAGTATGTCTAACTGATAGTTGCTTAGATGCATTAGTGAGTCTGGACTTCGACCGTGTCTGCATGTCAAAAGTTTTGCTTATCGTTTCTAGTCGAAAATCATCTACCTATCATCCTTAGGAAATTACCTGCTTATCATTCTTAGTCTAGACACGTTTTACTGCATTGACTGCATGAATAGTATATAGACAAAATTCATATCTTAGCGCATCTGATAATTCATATCTTAGCGCATCTGTTGCTGTAGACTTGCCTGACATATGCCGTAAATTCCTCCGTAATCTATGAAATCTTTAGTACTATATATATAGATAATCTATGTAGTTAGAATACCATCCAATATTCGAAAATCATTTCATATCAAAAAATCCTCCATCTGATCGTACGAGATGGATCCCTCAACCAGTTCGAATTCCTCGGATTCCGGCAGCTATTCCGATATGGATATCCACCTGAGCTCCGAAAGCATGCGTCACTAGAATGAATCAACCAATCATTCATCCACAATTTATCTGATGAGTTCGTAGTCGACTTAATCAATGGAGACGAAAAGAAGGCGATACTTTCCATCAACCAAATTTCCCTCTTGGTGATGAACCTGAAGCACTCACCGGAGAACCAAATCGAAACCATTTTTACCCTCATTTCCCGAATATCTCGCCACGATTAAATCCTATTTAAAATTCTAAACCTTACTCATCCGCTCATTCCGACCAACAATCATCCCGGAATAATAGAAGAAGTCAACGAGCTTCGCGCTCGAGTAATCAATTTGGAAAATATGGTGCAAAACTTATCAGCTTCAACAACATCACCGACATCAACAGAACCACCAGCAACAACACCCGTACTATCAACAATACACGTCTCAACATCACAATCCATACCTCGAACTTAATCATCGTTCTACGTATCGTTCTACATCAATTATCTTCGTTCAGTATGACGATTATGTAATCTCTAATGTTTTAGAGATTATATATTCTTGTTCTAACAATAAATCAAATGAGATTAATATCACATTAACTCATTAAATCCATGATTATATCTGAAGAAAATATATATGTGTATATATTTTCATAAAGATGGTAATTAAAAATTCTTTCGTACAAACTGTTAATGGTGAAAATATTTTAACGGGCAGGTAATACCCGAGGAATATTTAGTTTTCACATTAGTAAGTTACACTGTACATTCTTCGAATCTGATTCAACAGTCATTTACAATCCTACTTACATCCATCGATATACGTATCCGTTCACCACAGAATAACCATTTTCATTCAATTTTATATTTGGATTTTGACCTATCAGAATCCGAAAAGTGGCTAATGAAGAAAACATTGAACAAAATAAAATTTGTTAGAAACAAACAAATTAACTATGAGAAATTTTGTTAAGAATCCACGCTAACAAAATCCTAGCTACCTGTTCCTAGCTAAGTGTTAATTCCTTATTGTACATTTAATTATCGCAATTTATTTTATCACAATTTAATTCTCGCAATTTTATTTATTGTCATTTACATTCCGTTATTTATTTTACGCACTTTATTTATCGTCAATTAAATACTGTTATTTACGCATTTTAAATATCGGGACACGTATACATGGTTTTGACATATCATATCGACGCATTTATATATATTATTTGGAATAACCATAGACACTCTATATGCAGTAATGATAGAGTTAGCTATACAGGGTTGAGGTTGATTCTCAAATAATATATATAATTTGAGTTGTGATTGAGACGACCCGTCCTAATCCATCTGGACGAATACATTACATTTGGTTACATCGCGAGGTACTTGACCTCTATATGATACATTTTACAAACATTGCATTCGTTTTTAAAAGACAAACTTTCTTTACACCGAAAGTTGACGGCATGCATACAAATTCATAATATGTCCAACTATAATTGACTTAATAATAATCTTGATGAACTCAACGACTCGAATGCAACGTCTTTTGAAATATGTCATGAATGACTCCAAGTAATATCTCTAAAATGAGCAATTGCACAGCGGAAGATTTCTTTCATACCTGAGAATAAACATGCTTTAAAGTGTCAACCAAAAGGTTGGTGAGTTCATTAGTTTATCATAAACATTCATTTCCATCATTTTAATAGACCACAAGATTTCATTTATTCAATAATCATACACTCACAAGTGTTAAAAAAAATCATTCGTATGATGAACACCTAGTAACCGACATTAACGTAATGCATATAGAATATCCCCCGCATACTCGCAAGTATGCCATAATATTGGCAATCGCAATCACCATTTAAATCGAAGTACTAAAGCATTCCAAATTCCAGAATGGAGTTTGTTAGGCCCATAGATCTATCTTTAGGATTCGCGTCAATTAGGGGCCATTTCCCTAGTCTTAGGATACCAGACTTGAAGGGGCGATATTCGGTATAGTAATCCAACGATACAATGTAGTTTCAAGTACTTATGTCTATTTCGTAAAACATTTATAAAAGCAGCGCATGTATTCTCAGTCCCAAAAATATATATTGCAAAAGCATTTAAAAAGGGAGCAAATGGAACTCACTATACTGTATTTTGTAGTAAAAATACATATGACGACATTGAACAATGCATGGTTGGCCTCGGATTCACGAACCTATATCATTTGTATATTTATTAATACACATAATCGTAACCGAATATATATAATATATATAATACAAAAATTTTATCATTAATAATATATATATATATATATATTATTTAATTAAATGTATTCATTTTAAATGAAAATATTAATATAGTTAAGTTAAATATACGTTTATTTGATTATCATTTGTTTGTTGAAATTAGTAATTTTAATTATACTAAAATAATATTTGTAATGGCAAAAATGATAATATTGATAATACTTAATATTACTGTTAAAATATTAATATTAATAATCCTAATAGTGATAATAATAATGATAGAATTACTAATTATGGTATTCTTAATAATTATGACATTACTAATATTAGAATGTTAATGATACTATATAATAATGATAAAAGTTATAATAAGGTTAATAAAAATAATAATGATTTTGATAATGATTTTAATACTATGTTGTATTATAATAACAATAATATCGATAATTATAATAATTCTATTAATTTCTTTAAATCATAATCTAACTATAATTTTAACTTAATAAGTTCCATAATAATATTTATATTCAAGATTTTCTATAATTATAATCTTAACAATATCATTAAAACATTTATATTCATAATAATAATAATCATAATCTTCGCGTTTAATTTTCTAAACTAGTGACTAAAGTTTCTATAACATCAATTTGTAATCCTAATCATAATAATAATAGTAATACTTATATTAATAGTAGTCTTATAAAATTAATAATAAAAAAATAATAATATTTAGTGGTAATACTAATAATAATAATGATGGTAATATTAGTAATAATAACAATAATTAATAATAATAATGTTGATCATAATAATAATATTATCTATAATATTAAATAATAATAATAATAATAATAATACTAATAATAATAATAACAATAATAATAATAATAATAATAATAATAATAATAATAATAATAATAATAATAATAATGATAATAATAATAATAATAATAATAATAATAATAATAATAATAATAATAATAATAATAATAACTAGTAGTATTAATAACATAATAATAATAACAATAATAATAATGATTTTTTTTAAAAAAATATGAAACTGCCTCAAAGCTTTTCTAAAGTAAAACGCCTTAGATGGGACTCGAACCCGTGACCACCCGCTCATCTGCACACCCCTTAAACCATCTCACTGCTTATGCTTTTTCTGATTTTTATCAGAGTAAAATATATATATAACACGTCTTATACAGTTTCTTCTTCTTCCTCATTCTTAAATCAATCAAAACTCATAAGTCATCAAATCTTGTTTTAAGGTTTGATTTAAAATGTGAAAATGAACTGGAAATGATCATTTAATTGTTGGATTGTTTAAAAAAAAATAAAACTCAGAACAGCCTTGCTGCTGTTACGGTTTCAAAAGAAAAAAAAATGATTTTGTAATTGAGAATGTTTTAGCTCTGGATTCTAGCAAGAAACATGTTTTAAAACATTCCTATAATCTTTATCAATCCTCAATTTCACTTAATTCGTAACACAAAACTCGAATTTAACTGAAGAACATTGTTTGACTTTTTAGTCTAAAAACTTTGACTCGCAAATTCTTACTCGATATTAGAAATTAATGGATGAAACTTTGCAGAAACATTCACTAGATGATTCCTAATCTATCTGCATTTTTACATTTTGATAAACGATTTAAAATCGAGCTTTTTGTAAAATGGTATACAAGCAGAGGTTAGCGACTTTTTTTATAAAAAAAAAATTCAACAGATATAATAAATTACAGACTGTTTTATATTGATTTTGAGGATGAAGAATTCGAAAGGGTTTTCTTTTTAACAAAACGTGAATTCATTGATTGATATAGATGGAGATGGGTCGACCATAGTTCATAGGATAAACAGAAAAAAAATAAAGTGAAGAAGACAGATATCTGTCTGATATGCGTATATATCTGGCAGTATATAAAATATTATAAATAAAAATTAATAAATAATAATTATAATAATATTAATATTAATAATTAATAATAATATTAATAATAATAGTAATACTTATAATATATTAATAAAAATAACAATACAGTTAATATTAATAATAATTATCATAATAATAATACTATTAATAACATTGATAATAATAATTGTTAATAATAATGTTAATAACAAAATTATTAATGATAATAATAATAAATTATATACTATTATAATAATAATAATGTTGATAATCTATAATAATAATAATGATAATATCTAATAATAATACTAATATTAATCATATAACTAAAATTACAGTTTTACTAATAGTGACAAATATAATGATATTAACAAATCAACTATAATAATTTCAGTATTATAACTTTTAATGATATTGATATTAATATTACTAATGATAATGAATGTAACAATAATCATATAATAATTATAATTGAACTTGTAATTACATTTACTATATTTATATTACAGTTTATATCATATATTATATGAGTACCTCTATTGAATATTGAATATTTTTATATTTATAAATATTACAATATAATAGTTATTAATAGAACCCTTTTATATATGTTACCATATTGATTCATAATAATATCATATATCTATTTATATATATTCACTTTAATAATAACTTAATTATTTTGTTTATTATTTTACATTTTTAATTCTACTGATTCAATAACATTTTATTATTTACAATACTTACATTTATATTTATTTATATATTTATTTATACACAATAGTTCGTGAATCGTCGATAATAGTCAAAAGTCAATTGAATTCATGTCACAGTTCAAAAATTTTAAAACTTCAACATTACAGACTTTACTTATCGTGTCGAAATCAATTAAAGATTAAGTTTAAATTTGGTTGGAAATTTCCAGGTCGTCACAGTACCTACCCGTTAAAGAAATTTCGTCCCGAAATTTGAGTGAGGTCGTCATGGCTAACAACAAGAATGTTTTCCTGACGAATATGAGCTGATAAATAGAGTTTTATTACTATTGAGTAATATGGATAAGATAATTTGACTACTCGAAGAGTACGAGTGAAGCTATCACGAAAGAGTGAAATGAGTAAATGCAGGTTCGTCTTAACCAGTGACGTAGTCACGATTGGTTTCTAGAATTCAAGGGATTTAAAGAAAATCTTCGAAATCTAAAAGATTTGATTCTTTGGCGAGTAAGGAAATTAAGATCTCTATAATTAAATACGATGATCTGCCTCAATTACTCTGTCTGATATTTCCATTATAAATTAAGCTCTTCCGTTTCGTTGATTTTTTTTACCACTTCAATACTTTCCTTCTTAATTCATATTTTCCAAGGATTTTGAAAATGCTTAATCCAGTTCTGATCCTTGTTCTTATTCTGACTATCGCAACAATCATTCTCCTTTTCCAACTTCCACAGGAGAAATCTGTTTACTTCTACTTCGCCCTTGGGGTTATAGTATTTTTAATTCTCCCGTATCTTTATGTTGCGATAAATATTGATATTCATGGTTTGTAATTTATGTGTTGTTATCGGGCTTTATATTCTCTCTTATATTTCGAAGTCCCTGCTTCTGTCTTCTATAATCATTGTCATTCACAGTTAATGCTCCCTCTTATTTACTGCGATTTATACCCCCTTTCTATTTCGCAGCTTCATGCTTTTGTTTTATTTTCGCAAGTAATGGTCCAGAATTCGTAGGTATGGAGCTTCGAGTGAACTTGATGTTCTAAACAAGAAAGAATGTAATAGCACAATTTGATTTGTCAAATTACCAGAATCACTGAGAATAGAACTATCAAGAATATTTTTTTTGATATGTTCAGAAGTTAAGCAGAATGAAAGAGTTATGTAACATGGCACATGATGACGTTATGATCTGTGTCATCATGTCCCATTAGAAACTCAGCATGACTTACTGTAATATAATCACGTTGATCAAGTGTCATTATATTATACTAACTCATGCTTCAGTTCCCAACACTACTTCAAAAACATTCATATTTTAAACTCGAAGACTTCAAAATTTAGAAACTAAAATAGTTTCGTTTATGATATAACACAGATAGCGCGAAGAGGTAAATAAATCTCAGATGAGAATAGTTATGAATGTATCTTCAGAAATATTGAGGTTATTTATAATGAAAGATACGATGATATCTTAGAATTCCTGAATCAAATTGTGATGAAGAAATTCATTCACGATGATTTAGAGCGATTAAGGAGCAAGGTATTCGTTAAATATTTCATCAGAAACAGAATCATCAGGATTCTTTTATGTACAAGTTTAGTCCTTGTTCAGAGTCTCTTTCATGATTTGCTCAATTCATTTTTCAGTATCAAAATCTTTGAGCTTTTCCAACACTCCATTCCTTATCATCAAACTTTTGACTGTTAAGGCAGTCTTCAGTTTTCGCTGCTTCATCAGCTTTTTCAAAACTCAGGAAACTGATTCATAA
Organism: Rutidosis leptorrhynchoides; assembly: GCF_046630445.1. Lineage (NCBI taxonomy): Eukaryota > Viridiplantae > Streptophyta > Magnoliopsida > Asterales > Asteraceae > Rutidosis > Rutidosis leptorrhynchoides. The sequence continues at coordinate 318,048,562 of NC_092334.1, forward strand.
GTTAAGGCTTTTTTCAGAAATTCAGATTTGAAATTCATAAATCCAGGAGATAGAAGTTATATATATATATATATATATATATATATATATATATATATATATATATATATATATATATATATATATATATATATATATATATATATATATATATATATATATATATATATATATATATATAAATTGTTGTCGTGGAATCGCTGAGAATTTCGAGATTATCGATTGATGCCTTCCGGTATTTGGCATGGTAATTATCGTTACAAGATGCTGATGAGTTCATGATAAGACTTCAATAGATAAATATAATGATTTATCAAAGAGATTTAAGCCAAGGAGCAACGTGGTTGCTGGTAATATGATGGAATATAAAAGGTTCCCCGGTAACAATAAAAGAGCATGCATATATATCAAGGTTACAATAAGGTTGTTTCGAACGAAAAGTTGAAATTGACTTGCTGGAGCTGTGACAAAATTGGCTATCTCAAACAGGAGTTGCAAAGTCATTTTTGGTAATAATAACGCCAAAGGAGCTAACACAGATACGTGTTTAAACGTTTACTTAGGTTCCCCGTGTTTTTAGGTGCATAACTATATACATTAATATTTTCTTTCGTAGATGAAGTGCGGTTGGTTCATGCTCTCAATTGAGGTGTTTTCAAGAATCATGAAAGGTTTGAACGCAGATTGTAATCGTCAAGATACAAATGATGTTTAAGATGGAATTAAGTGGAAAACTTGAAGAATTGTTTAGTTTCATATGTTATAATCAATATTTTAATTCATTTTAATTATCCAATGTTGGCAGTCCACAGTCGATAGTCCACAGTTAACAGTCCAATAATTCATATATAGTTTAATATATAATATTCGAATTGATTAATACGTATCGTGACCCATGTACATGTCTCAGACTCGATCAAAACTCAAAGTATATATATTATTTGAGAATCAACCTCAACCCTGTATAGCTAACTCTATCATTACTGCATATAGAGTGTCTATGGTTATTCCAAATAATATATATAGATGCGTCGATATGATATGTCAAAACCTTGTATACGTTTCCCGACATTTAAAATGCGTAAATAACAGTATTTAAATGACAATAAATAAAGTGCGTAAAATAAATAACAGAAATTAAATGACGATAAATAAAATTACGAGAATTAAAATTGCGATAATTAAATTGCGATAAATAAAATGTAATACGGAATTAACAGTTAGCTAGGATTTCGTTAGCGTGGTTTCTTAACAAATTTTCTCATAGTTAATTTGTTTGTTTCTAACAAATTTTATTTTGTCAAATATTTTCTTCATTATGCCACTCGTTAGATTCTGATAGGTCAAAATCCAAATATAAAATTGAAGAAAAATGGTTATTCTGCGATAAACGGATACGTATATCTGTGGATGTAAGTAGAATAGTAAATGACTGTTGAATTAGATTCGAAGAATGTACAGTATAACATATTAATATGAAAGTTAAATATTTCCTTAGGTATTACCTACCCGTTAAAATATTTTCACCATTAATAGTTTGTACAAAAGAATTTTTAATTACAATCTTCATGAAAACATATATACATATATATTTTCTTCAGATGTAATCATGGATTTAATGAGTTAATATGATATTAAACTAATTTGCTTTTTCGGGTTGAGCTCGAATAAGTAATCTCTAAACCTATTAGGAACCACATATTCTTCACAGAATATTAATGAAGTTATGGATCAATACTTCATCGTTCATTGTTATTGGTACTCCTTGGTATCTATGGTGCGTACGACGTTGATGCTCGAGGTACAGATTGTGATGTCGAGGTATGGGATGCGGATGTTGCTGTTGGTGGTACTACCGGTGCTGGTGATGTTGCTGAAACTGGTATGTTTTGCACCATATTTTCCACATTGATTACTCGAGCACGAAGCTCGTTAACTTCTTTGATTACCCCGGAATGATTGGCGGTTTGAACAAATGAATGAATAAGGTTTAGAATTGTAGAAATCATGTGATCGTTGTGAGATATTCTGGAAATGAGAGAAAAATGGTGTTTCAGATTGGTTCGCCGGTGAATGCTTCAGGTTCTTCGCCCAGAAGACAATATGGTAGATGAAAGGGATCATTTCTTCTTGTCTCCAATGATTAAGTAGACTACGAACCCATCAGATGAATTGGGAATGGCTGATTGGTTGATTCATTCTGGTGACGCTGCTTCCAGAGCTTAGGTGAATAACCATGTCGTAATAGCTGTCGGAATAACTATCAGAATAGCTATCGGAATCTGAGGGACTCGAACTGGTTGAGGGATTCATCTCGTACAACCAGATGATGGATTTTCGATAAGAAATAGATTATAGGATGTAGATTAGTACCCTGCAATACATAGTTTACATATGCATATATAATACTGAAATCCCATAAGTAACGGAGGAATCTACGGAATTTGTCAGGCAAAGGTAACAATAACAGATAAGCTAAGATATGAATTTATCTATACACTGTCTATGCAAAAGAGGCAATAAGACATGTCTAGACTTTAAGGATGATAAGCAAATAATTTTCGACACTAAATGATAAGAAAAACTTTTGACATGCAGACACGGTCGAAGTCCAGACTCACTAATGCATCCTAACGACTTATCAGTTAGATACACTAATGCAGACCTGGTTCGCTAAGACCACCGCTCTGATACCACATGAGATGACCCGTCCTAATCCATCTGGACGAATACATTACATTTGGTTACATCGCAAGGTACTTGACCTCTATATGATACATTTTACAAACATTGCATTCGTTTTTAAAAGACAAACTTTCTTTACACCAAAAGTTGACGGCATGCATACCACTTCATAATATGTCCAACTATAATTGACTTAATAATAATCTTGATGAACTCAACGACTCGAATGCAACGTCTTTTGAAATATGTCATGAATGACTCCAAGTAATATCTCTAAAATGAGCAATTGCACAGCGGAATATTTCTTTCATACCTGAGAATAAACATTCTTTAAAGTGTCAACCAAAAGGTTGGTGAGTTCATTAGTTTATTATAAACATTCATTTCCATCATTTTAATAGACCACAAGATTTCATTTATTCAATAATCATACACTCGCAAGTGTTTAAAAAAAATCATTCGTATGATGAACACCTGGTAACCGACATTAACATAATGTATATAGAATATCCCCCGCATACTCACAAGTATGCCATAATATTGGCAATCGCAATCACCATTTAAATCGAAGTACTAAAGCATTCCAAATTCCAGAATGGGGTTTGTTAGGCCCAAAGATCTATATTTAGGATTCGCGTCAATTAGGGGCCATTTCCCTAATTCTTAGGTTACCAGACTTGAAGGGGCGATATTCAATCTAGTAATCTAACCATACAATGTAGTTTCAAGTACTTGTGTCTATTTCGTAAAACATTTATAAAAGCAGCGCATGTATTCTCAGTCTCAAAAATATATATTGCAAAAGCATTTAAAAAGGGAGCAAATGGAACTCACTATACTATATTTTGTAGTAAAAATACATACGATGACATTAAACAATGCAGGGTTGGCCTCGGATTCACAAACCTATATCATTTGTATATTTATTAATACACATAATCGTAATCAAATATATATATATATATATATATATATATATATATATATATATATATATATATATATATATATATATATATATATATATATATATATATATATATTAGTGATAAAATTTTTGTTTTAATAACTTATATATATTTTATTATTTAATTAAATGTATTCATTTTAAATGAAAATATTAATATAGTTAAGTTAAATATACGTTTATTTGATTATCATTTGTTTGTTGAAATTAGTAATTATAATTATACTAAAATAATATTTGTAATGGCAAAAATGATAATATTGATAATACTTAATATTACTGATAAAATATTAATATTAATAATCCTAATAGTGATAATAATAATGATAGAATTACTAATTATGGTATTACTAATAATTATGACATTACTAATATTAGAATGTTAATGATACTATATAATAATGATAAAAGTTATAATAAGGTTAATAAAAATAATAATGATTTTGATAATGATTTTAATACTATGTTGTATTATAATAACAATGATATCGATAATTATAATAATTCTATTAATTTCTTTAAATCATAATCTAATTATAATTTTAACTTAATCCCTGTTCCATAATAATATTTATATTCAAGATTTTCTATAATTATAATCTTAACAATATCATTAAAACTTTTATATTCATAATAATAATAATCATAATCTTCGCGTTTAATTTTCTAAACTAGTGACTAAAGTTTCTATAACATCAATTTATAATCCTAATCATAATAATAATAGTAATACTTATATTAATAGTAGTCTTATAAAATTAATAATAACAAAAATAATAATATTTAGTGGTAATACTAATAATGATAATGATGGTAATATTAGTAATAATAACAATAATTAATAATAATAATGTTGATCATAATAATAATATTATCTATAATATTAAATAATAATAATACTAATAATAATAATAATACTAATAATAATAATAATAACAATAATAATAATAATAATAAATAGTAGTATTAATAACATAATAATAATAACAATAATAATAATGATTTTTTTTATGAAAACATGAAACTACCTCAAGGCTTTTCTATAGTAAAACGCCTTAGACGGGACTCGAACCCGTGACCACCCGCTCATCCGCACACCCCTTAAACCATCTCACTACTTATGCTTTTTCTAATTTTTATCATAGTAAAATATATATATAACACGTCTTATACAGTTTCTTCTTCTTCCTCATTCTTATATCAATCAGAACTCATAAGTCATCAAATCTCGTTTTAAGGTTTGATTTAAAACGTGAAAATGAACTGGAAATGATCATTTAATTGTTGGATTGTTTTAAAAAAATTAAAAACTCAGAACAGCCTTGCTGCTGTTACGGATTCAAAAGAAAAAAAAATTTGATTTAGTAATTGAGAATGTTTTAGCTCTGGATTCCTACATGAAGCATGTTTTAAAACCTTCCTATAATCTTTAACAATCCTCAATTTCACTTAATTCGTAACACAAAACTCGAATTTAACTGAAGAACATTGTTTGACTTTTTAGTCTAAAAACTTTGACTCGCAAATTCTTACTCGATATTAGAAATTAATGGATGAAACTTTGCAGAAACATTCACTAGAGGATTCCTAATCTATCTGCATTTTTACATTTTGATAAACGATTTAAAATCGAGCTTTTTGTAAAATGGTATACAAGCAGAGGTTAGCGAATTTTTTAAAACAAAAAAAATTTTCAACAGACATAATAAATCACAGACTGTTTTATATTGATTTTAAGGATGAAGAATTCGAAAGGGTTTTCTTTTTAACAAAACCTGAATTGATCGATTGATATAGATGGAGTTGGGTCGATCATAGTTCACAGGATAAACAGAAAAAAATAAAGTGAAGAAGACAGATATCTGTCTGATATGCGTATATATCTGGCAGTATATAAAATATTATAAATAATAATTAGAAAATCAATAATTATAATAATATTAATATAAATAATTAATAATAATATTAATAATAATAGTAATAATTATAATATATTAATAAAAATAATAATACAATTAATATTAATAATAATTATAATAATAATAATACTATTAATAATAATAAAAATAATAATTGTTAATAATAATGTTAATAACAATAATATTAATGATAATAATAATAAATTATATACTATTATAATAATAATGTTGATAATCTATAATAATAATAATGATAATATCTAATAATAATACTAATATTAATCATATAACTAAAATTACACTTTTACTACTAGTGACAAATATAATGATATTAACAAATTAACTATAATAATTTCAGTATTATAACTTTTAATGATATTGATATTAATATTACTAATGATAATGAATGTAACAATAATCATATAATAATTATAATTGAACTTGTAATTACATTTACTATATTTATATTACAGTTTATATCATATATTATATGAATACCTCTATTGAATATTGAATATTTTTATATTTATAAATGTTACAATATAATAGTTATTAATAGAAACCTTTTATATATGTTACCATATTGATTCATAATAATATCATATATCTATTTATATATATTCATTTTAATAATAACTTAATTATTTTGTTTATTATTTTACATTTTTAATTCTACTGATTCAATAACATTTTATTATTTACAATACTTACATTTATATTTATTTATATAATTATTTATAAACAATAGTTCGTGAATCTTCAAAAATAGTCAAAGGTCAATTGAATTCATGTAACAGTTCAAAAATTTTGAAACTTCAACATTACAGACTTTACTTATCGTGTCAAAATCAATTAAAGATTAAGTTTAAATTTGGTTGGAAATTTCTGGGTCGTCACAGTGATTGAGTCTGAGACATGTACACGGGTCACGATACGTATTAATTAATTCGAATATTATATATTAAACTATATATGAATTATTGGACTGTTAACTGTGGACTATCGACTGTGGACTAATAACATTGGACAATTAAAATGAATTAAAATATTAATTATAACATATGAAACTAAACATTTCTTCAAGTTTTCCACTTGATTTCATCTTAAACCTCATTTGTATCTTAACGATTACAATCTGCGTTAAAACATTTCATGATTCTTGAAAACACCTCAATCGAGAGGATGAACCAACCGTACTTCATCTACGGAAGGAAAGATTTATGCATATAGTTATGCACCTGAAGAACTCTCGGAAACTGAGTAAACATTTAACACGTAGCTGTGCTAATTCCTTAATGTTGTTATTACCCAAAATTACTTTACAATTCCTTTTCAAGGTAGCAAATTTTGTCACAGCTCCAGCAAGCCAACTTTGACTTTTTGCTCGAAACAACCTTATTATAATCTTGATATATATGCATGCTCTTTTATTGTTACCGGGGAACCTTTTATATTCAACCATATTACCATCAGCATTTAATCATCTAAAAATACAATTTTCTTGAAACCACCTCGGATTGATAACCGATGATTCAGATATGGTAGCATTAAATGCAGAGGAAACAGCAAAATTGTAGATGGTCTAAACTGCCAAAAGTTTTGATAATAAAGAATGGAATGTTAGGAACGCTCGATAGAAAATTTGGTATTGAAAAATAGATTGAGCAAACCATGAAGGAGACCAAGGCCAAATAGAAGGACCAAACGCTATATTCAAAGAATCCAGGTAATTCTGGACCCGATGAAATCTTTAGAGAATATCCTGCTCCGAAGTCATGTTAAAATCTTGCGGAAAATTTTTCCTTATCAACCATCGAACTTAGAAATTCCAAAATATCATCATAAATATCTTCGATATTTCTGAAGATATTTTCATAAATATTCTTGTCCGATATTAATTATCTCTCCGCCCTATCTGTGATATATGATAAAAGGAAACTATTTTAGTTTCTAAATTCTGAAAATTCGAATTTAAAATATGAATGTTTTTGAAGTAGTGTTAGAAATTGATGCATGAGTTAATATAATATAATGACACTTGATCAACGTGATTATATTACAGTAAGTCATGTTGAGTTTCTAATGGAGCGTGATGATTCACAGATCATAACGTCATCATGTGCCATGTCACAAGACTCTTACATTCTACCTTATCTCCAAATATATCAAAAACATATCTTCCTGATTTTAAATTCTGGTAAATTAACCAATCAAGCTTGTGCTATTACAATCTCTCTCTTAGAACATTAGTCATGTTCTTTCAAAACTCCATACTTACGAATTCTGGACCGTTACTCGCTTTACTAGAGATCGAGTGGAGAATAAAAAGGTAAAAAGCTCCAAAATATAAGAGAAAATATAAAGCCCAATAACAACACGAAGGTTACAAACCTTGGATATTAATACGAATAGCAATATAAAGACACAGTAGAATTAAAAATAGTATCACCTCAAGGTAATAGTAGAAGTAAACATATTTTTTTTGGGTGGAAGATTGAAAAGAAGGATGACAGAAATGATAATTAGGAAAATATCGAGGATTAGAACGGGATTAAGCATTTTCACAATCTTTTGGATGTATGAACTAAGAAAGAAAGTATAGGAATGGTGAAAATAATGGAATAGAAAAAGTCTAATTTATAATGGAAATATTCGACAGAACAATCAAAACAGATTATCGAATTTAACCAAAGAAGATCCTAATTTCCTTATTCGCCGAATAATCAAATCTTTTAGATTTCGAAAATTTTCTTTAAATCCCTTGAATTCCGGAATTCAACCAAGACAACGTCAAAAGTTAAGACGCACCTTATTTTCTAAATTCAACCATGACTAGTCAAAAGCTATGATGAAACTTGTCTTTCTCATTTCACTATTTAGTGATGGCTTCATTCATACTCTTTGAGTAATCGAATTATTTTATCAATATAACTCAATGTTGATAAAAACCTATTTATCAACTTACTTTCATCATGAAAACATTTTTACTGTTAGCCATGACGACCACACTAAAATTTCGGGACGAAATTTCTTTAACATGTAGGTACTGTGACGACCCGGAAATTTTTGACCAAATTTAAACTTAATCTTTATATGATTTCGACACGATAAGCAAAGTCTGTAATGTTGAGTCTCAAAAATTTTGGATCTATGTTTAAATATTCAAATAACTTTTGACCATGCTCGACGATTCACGAACCAATGTGTAAATAATTATGTGAATATATATACATAAGAGTATATATAACAATTTAAATTAATAAGTATACATTATGCAATTAGAATTAAATATGTAAGATAACAAACAAAATAATTAAGTTATTTTTACAATAAACATATGTAAATAGATATATAATATTATTATGAATCTATATAAATAAATATAAAAGTATATATAAAGGATTTCTATTAATAAATAATATATTGTAACATGTATAAAATATATAAATATTAAATATTCACTTATGATATTATATAATATAAGTAGTACATAATTAACAACATATTAGAGCCAATAATATAAAATGATTATATTGTTATTACCTTCAGTATTAATATTAATATTAGTGTCATTAAAAATTATATATATAAACTATAGATGCAAATTTGTTATATGTAAATAGTTGTAGTATTATTATTACCAATATTATTAACATTAATAATATCATTATCATTTTCATTAATATTATTATTATCAGCTTTATTAATATATATATATATATATATATATATATATATATATATATATATATATATATATATATATATATATATATAATATATATATATATATATATATAATTAGATACATTTAAGTTCTAATATTATTGTTATCATTATTATTATCAGTATTATTATATATAGTAGTAAAAATTTATAATGTCAGATATTATTATGAATAGTATTATTATTACTAAAAATTATCATTTTCATTTGTAATTTACATTATCATTACTTTATTATTTTTAACATTTCTCTTATTATTATTAATATTATTTTGATATTACTCCTAGTATTATTATGTGTATTATTTTTATTATTTATTATTAATGGTATTATTAATAATAGTAATATAATAATTATTATTAATATTTTAATATTTATTAAATATAAAACAAACTCATGTAACTACAAAATTTGTTACAAATCTGTACCTAGTCTTTTCAATTTGTTAAAGTCATGGATTCTAGCTGCAATACAAACCAATTTCTGTTTTAAGTCATTATCGTATTAATTTTTTTTTTCCTTAAGTTCCTGCTCCTGATTTGTACTCTGTCGATCAATCTCACCTAAAAAACAACTTCAATTGATTCTCGACTGTTACACGAATTATTCAGTGATCATTATATGTCTCCACCGCAATTAGTAAAATAAAATCAAAAATAATTCAAAAACAATAAACCGTTTCCTCTGTACGCGTCTTTTTTTTTAGAAGCTTGAAATCGAACAAAACTTCAAAAACTATAAATGTGATTTTGTTGAGAGTCTTTTATATAAACTTTCTGTAAAATCTCAGAATCCAATTCCCCAAATCAAGCCTGAATTTCGAAGTCAAAGTTATAATTCAAAAGGTCAAAGGATTTGTTCATGAAGAAATTCGATTTGGTTTCAAGGTTTATGGATCAATTGATGATCTAAAAAGCTTATAGGAACAATTTACTATGAATTTTCTTTTGTAATTTCAATCTAAAAATGCCTTAAACTCAAAAACACGAATTTAGTTATTTTATTTTCGAACGCTGCAGTTAATTTTTAAAAAAAAATTAAATTTCTTTTCTTTATTCCTCTGATAATTACAACCGTATTTATGTTTGTTTTGTTTCAAAACCATGTTCAAATCAAATCTGTAGTGTTAAAAGTTGGGTTTTGGTCGATTGAATTTTGAGGAAGAAGGTGAAGAAGATGAAACGGATTAAAGGGTTAAATAAAGTGGGTTAGGGAATAAATCAAAAAAGCAGTAATGGCGGGTTGGTTATGAGGGTGCTTGTGTTAGCAGGAGGTCTCGGGTTCGATCCTAGCTTGGTGCATTTTTCTTAAAAAGGGATTTCTAATGTAGTTTATTACCATTATTATTATTATTATTATTATCATTTTTATTATTATTATTATTATTATTATTATTATTATTATTATTATTATTATTATTATTATTGTTATTATTATTATTATTATTATTGTTATTGTTACTAGTGTTATAGTTATTAGTATTATTATTGTCACTAATAAAAGGATAGTTACCATTTATGATTATTATCATAATTATGATTACAAAGATGATATATATTTATTATTACTAAAATTAATATCATTACTAATATATGTATTATTATTATTAACATGTTTAGGATTATTATTATTATCATTAATATGAAAACAATAAAATTATTATTATTTTCTTTAATTAGTATCATTTTTATAATTATTAGTATTATTATTATTATCATTAATAACGATATCATTAATATTATTAGTATTATCATTATTAACAAAGTTATTATTATTAGTAACTTATTAATATCAAAACTATCATTTTTTAACAAATAAATATTTTGTATACAAAATGTATTTAGTACATATACTATAACGATATTAATATCTCATATAACTATATATTAACATTATATAGATAAATATTTACATGTAACAAACTATTGATTTTCAAACATAACAATAAATATGTATACCTATATATATATATATATATATATATATATATATATATATATATATATATATATATATATATATATATATATATATATATATATATATATATATATATATATATATATATATATATATATATTAATATAACTAAATTAATAGATATTAATTATTTTAAAATATATATACAAAATAAATATATATAACATATAAATTGAGATATAATATAAATATATGTTTTAAATGGAATTTAATATAAACCTTATATAATTACAAATATATATAAATAATATATATATATATATATATATATATATATATATATATATATATATATATATATATATATATATATATATATATATATATATATATATATATATATAATTATGAGGTTTTCATTATATTTTTAAATATATATACATAAATAATATAGGTTCGTGAATCAGAGGCTAACCCCACACTTGTTCAATGTCGTCATATGTATTTTTACTACAAAATACAATATTGTGAGTTATAGTCCCACTTTTAAATCTAATATTTTTGGAATGAGAATACATGCAGTTTTGTAAATGTTTTACAGAATGTGTCTATGACCGTCATAACGTAAAAATAATACAAACAGCATATGACTAGTCATCATTTTTGATTGTTCAAATCAAACATATAAAGCTTTGGCAAAATTAACAACAAAGTAAAAACATATATAATATACATTAAATCATCAACAGATAATACTAGCAATGCAGATTACAATTTCAAATTTAAAACATCGTCTACCGATGTAGCAGCATTATTACACAAATTTTCTAACTCGGGAAAAGACAGGTGCTCTATTTGATCACTTATCACTTTAAGTTTGTCTTCCGCATCCGGTTTCAGTTGAGATATGAGCGATTCAGGCAAAGATTTTGGGAAGTCAGGCACATCATTCTTCAATCTGTCGAGAAACTTTATCCTTTCAACGTCCAACACAACGTTATAAATTCATCAAATGGCTTAGTCAATTTCTCAGAAGCAAAAGCACTCTTCACAATCTTCGGCACACCTGAAATAAGTCGTTTGGCCTCACTCTTGCTTAACTCTAGTTGTTCTTTTAATGTTGTTTCAGATTGAGTCAATTTCCCAATCTTATGAAGATACCATTTCTCTTTTGTTGCCATCTCAACATAACGAGCCTCAGCAGCATTCTTTGTAGCAACAACAGCATCCAACTCAAGCTTTGCATCTTTCAATGCTTCTGTGTCTTTCTCAATTCTTTCAGATTTATCATGATGCACTTGGTCAGAGCGTTCTAAACATTTCAGATTATTAAATTCAGAGGCAATATTCCAGATAATGCCTTGTGCTTGACATTTTCGTGCATCACCATCAGATAAGCTCTCAAAGAAGTTAATAAGTGAAGGAGACAGCATGGCTTCAAGGTACTTCATAAAATCCTCATAGCTACCAGGAGGATGTAAAGACCCGTCCTAATCCATAAGAATGAATACAATAACATATGATTACATTGCGAGGTATTTGACCTCTATATGATACATTTTACAAACATTGCATTCGTTTTAAAAGACAAACTTTCATTACATCGAAAGTTGACATGCATGATACCCTTTCATAATATATCCAAACTATACATGACTTAATAGTAATCTTGTTGAACTCAACGACTCGAATTCAACGTCTTTTGAAATATGTCATGAATGACTCCAAGTAATATCTCTAAATGAGCAAATGCACAGCGGAAGATTTCTTTCAAACCTGAGAATAAACATGCTTTCAAGTGTCAACCAAAAGGTTGATGAGTTCATTAGTTTATCATAAACATTTATTTTCATCATTTAATAGACCACAAGATTTCATATATTTAATTGTACACGTAACCCGAGTACAAAATAATACGCGTAACCCGCGAATTAAAAATCATTCATATGGTGAATGCTTGATAATCGAACTAACATGATCCATATAGAATATCCCCATCATTCCGGGACTCTCATCGGATATGATAATCGAAGTACTAAATCATTCGTAACCCGAATGGGACTTGTCGAGGTCCATAGATCTATCTTTAGGATTCGCGTCAATTGGTGGCAATTATAATAAACACCAATTCTTAGGCTACCAAGCTAAAAAGGGGCATATTCGATTCGATAATCCAACCATAGAATGTAGTTTTGATTACTTGTGTCTATTTCGTAAAACTTTTATAAAACAGCGCATGTATTCTCAGTCCCAAAAATATATATTGTAAAAGCATTTAAAAAGAGAGCAAATGAAACTCACAAAACTGTATTTCGTAGCAATAATGCATATGACGGCACTTGAACAAGTGCAAGGTTGGCCTCAGATTCACGAACCTATATTAATTATATATATTTATATGTTGGTCAATACTGTCTAAAAATTTAGGTCAAGTCGTAGTATACCACAATCCTAATGCTCGAGACTACTATGCAAAAGTCAACAAAAGTCAATTTGACTCAAAATAATTTCCAAAATTTATACATGTTTATTATCTAACTTAAATATAGTTGTTTTATATATTTAAATATTTTTAACAGATTTTTATTATAGTAAAAAAAATATAATTCATTTATTTATAAATAAAATTTTATAAAAAATATACTTTTATATATCTTAAGTAATAAAATTTATAAAGTTCTTTTAATATCGTAAAAATAATATGATAGGTTTTATTAATGTAATTATATTACACGTAGTAAAATATCTTTGTATCATATATTCATTTGATAAAATAATATCGATAATAACAATAGTACGTAAAAATTGTATTATTTTGTAGTAATAATAATAATTATTATTGTATTAGTAATAATAATAATATTTATATTTACTAAAAATAATATTACGATAAGATGATAAATTTTATTAGAATGATAATAATAATGATATTTTATATTAACAATGATATTCCTATAAATAATAATTTTTGTAAAAATGGTAGTTTTAATATTAATACCTTTAATAATACTAATGATAAAATTAATGAAAATGATATTTTTTTATCTAAATCAATACCTTTAAATATTTTAATTTCATCATGATAATTATACTCATTATTTCTTAATCAATTTGTTAATACCTTTTAGTCGTCTTTTATATCGCGTTCAAAATAATGATAATAATAGTATTCAAAATAATTAGGTATTACTAATATTAGTTTCAATTACAATAATACTAATAATAATAATAAACATTATGATAATGATAATACTAATAACTATGATAATAATAATAATAATAATAATAATTATAACTTTAATGATAAAAATGATAGTAATATTATTAAAAATAACAATTTTTAATTATGCTACTCTTTATTAATAACGAAAATGATAATAATAATAATAATAATGATAATAATAATAGTAATAATAATTATAACGACGATAATAATAATCATTTTTAATAATAATACAAAAATTCAATTGTCTATAACTTCTAATCCGTTCATTGAAACCATTCGATATATAAATGAAAAGTTCTTAATTTTTTGCTAGCTTTCCAACGACATGCATATCATATACCTTATCTCAACCGCATATGTAACTAACTTACGATTCATCAAAAATATCTAACGACTAAATTAAACATACATGAATGCATAATCATATCTGCTCGAGCACTAGTTAGGGATACACTAATAATATGTAAGAGTTAAGTTATGAGTGCTCACGTATCAATATTGAGATTCAATATTGCAGGAAAGTACGTAGACACAACGGAGATGATAAACACTAGTTTGACCTCACGAGCATACCCCCGAGCATTACCCATATCCTCCATAGCTATAACCCATAATTTCCTTAGCCCTATCCTACTCGCAAACCAGCTTTGAAAATTAACCGAATAGCACTCCGTCGTAGTATTTTATTTATAAATACTACTAATAACAATACTCCTAACTATAATATTAATCTTAATAATAATAATAATAATAATAATAATAATAATAATAATAATAATAATAATAATAATAATAATAATAATAATAATAATAATAATAATATAAATAATGAAAATAATAAGAACAGAGGGAGAAATATCTCGAATGTATATGTGTGTGTGTTTTGTGACCAGATCGATCGAGTTTATATAATAATTGCTGATTTCTTACCCCATACGATTGCATGGGGTTCCTTCTTTGTTTTCATGCGGTCGCATGACCTCAACTCCCAGCTCATATCCCACTTTGAGCTCTGCCGACGCTCGTAAAATATTATTTTATATATAATATATTTAATTTATATAATTAATTATATATTATATTATATTTACGTACATGATAAAAATGTAATTTTTTTCCCTATGACTCGTACGTTGTCACACGACTTATGATCCGGTTTTAGTTTCTCGAACGCATTTTCGTACGCTTAGAAAACTAGTATTTACGTTATGCGACGTGTACCTTTAATAATAATTAGACTTACTCTTCGATAGATTATTTTTTAATAAATGTGACTTGTAAAATTGAGCGTTATAGTTATTTACTTCTATAAATCAGTGGCTCGTTGTTTATCAAAATATATTATTTAAAATTAGAACGTTTTATGACTAAGTTAATATATATATATATATATATATATATATATATATATATATATATATATATATATATATATATATATATTTAGAATTTTAAATTTATACGTAATATATATGTTTGAATTATTTATCTAATGATATAATAGTTAGTCTTTCAAAACTAATTATGTTTCAAAGTTCGTTTAAAATTTCGTTTAGAAAATATTATAACATGTAACGTTTATACTTTAAAACTTAAATAGATACAATTCATTTATGCACTAACGTTTTAAATATTAATAGCATCACTAAGTGAGTGTTACTATCGTGTACTTAATTAATTTGAAAATATATATATTTAATGAACATGTTTTAAATACAAGTTGCAAGTTTTCTATATATTTAACAATCAATATTCCAGCTTACATTTATTTAATCAAGGACATTTTAAATAATCAAGTTCTATTATATCGAACAACATTTTCGTACATTTGAAACTAAATCAATTGATTAATATGCAATTTAGTCTTCCACTAACCTTTATCTAATTCTCGTTATTTGATACTTTGTTTTCATATGTAGTTCACTTTACCAATTATTCCGAATATCGTTAAAAAGAACAGATTTCTTAAATCAAAGTGGACCTCTCAATAGGGACTCGTAATCATACAATGTATCTAATAAATCAATCATTTGATATTATCTTCTAATCCCGTTGATAAATATTTTAAAATAATTACGTTCATGTAAAGTATCATTCATCTAATACTTTGTCAGCGTTCTCAAACCATATAATAGACTTAGTAACTTATTCTCATATTAATCAAACGTTTTATGTTTAATTAATATTTCTTAATTTAATAATCACACATATGTATATATTCATACATATCTACTTACACATAATTGTTCGTGAATCGTCGAGAGCAGTCGAAGGGTAATTGATTATATAAACATAGTTCAAAGTTTTTGAGATTTCAACATTACAGAATTTACTTATAGTGTCGGAATGATATAAAGATAAAGTTTAAATTTAGTCGGAAATTTCCGGGTCGTCACAGTACCTACCCGTTAAAGAAATTTCGTCCCCGAAATTTGATAGAGGTCGTCATGGCTAACAATGAGAATGTTATTATGACGATTATAGAGTTTTAACACGTTTAAGAAGTATGGATAAAATAATTCGATTACTCGAAGCGTATGAGTGAAGTTATCGTAAATGAATGAAATAAGATAATAGTGATTCGTCATATCTTTTGACGTCATCACAGTTGATCTCTGGATTAAAGAAAATCCTTGTAATCTATATAGGATTGGATTCTTCGGTGATTAAGGAAATTATGATCCTCTTCGATTTAATGCGATGATCCATCTCGATTTTTCTGTCGGATATTTCACTATAAATCTACCTCCTTCGTTTCCTTTTATAACTCACACCTTCTATTCTTTCTCCCTCAATTCTTACTTTAAAAATTATTCGTCAATATGCTTCATCCAGTGCTGATTCTCGATATACTCCTCACTTTCATATCTGTTGTTCTTCTTTTTCATCTACCTCCAGAAGAATCTATTTACTTCTACTATACACTTGGTTTTATAGTGTTTCTAGTTCTCCCGTGTCTTTATATTTCTATATACATCGATATATACGGTTTATAGTTTATGGGTTGTTATTGGGTTTTATATCTTCCCTTATATTTCGATTTCCCTGCTTCTGTCTTCTATAATCATTGTCATCCCCAGTTAATGCTCCATTTTATTTACTGCGATTTATACCTCAATTTCTATTTCAGAGTTTTGTCCTTTCATTTTTTCTTCTTGCGATTAAGCACCGTTTGTAATGGTCCAGAATTCGCAGATATGAATTTCGTAATGAACATTATTAATGTTCTAAGAAGGAAATTGTAATGGCACTATCTTGACTTGTCAATTTACTAGAATACCTCGAAAAAGGCCGAACTTGTAGTGACCCGAACTTTTCCATGTTTATATATATTAATTGAGATTGATATTTACATGATTAAATGTTTCCAACATGTTAAGCAATCAAACTTGTTAAGACTTGATTAATTGAAATATGTTTCATATAGACAATTGACCACCCAAGTTGACCGGTGATTCACGAACGTTAAAACTTGTAAAAACTATATGATGACATATATATGGATATATATATAGTTAACATGATACTATGATAAGTAAACATATCATTAAGTATATTAACAATGAACTACATATGTAAAAACAAGACTACTAACTTAATGATTTTTAAACGAGACATATATGTAACGATTATCGTTGTAAAGACATTTAATGTATATATATCATATTAAGAGATATTCATACATGATAATATCATGATAATATAATAATTTAAAATCTCATTTGATATTATAAACATTGGGTTAACAACATTTAACAAGATCGTTAACCTAAAGGTTTCAAAACAACACTTACATGTAACGACTAACGATGACTTAACGACTCAGTTAAAATGTATATACATGTAGTGTTTTAATATGTATTTATACACTTTTGAAAGACTTCAATACACTTATCAAAATACTTCTACTTAACAAAAATGCTTACAATTACATCCTCGTTCAGTTTCATCAACAATTCTACTTGTATGCACCCGTATTCGTACTCGTACAATACACAGCTTTTAGAAGTATGTACTATTGGTATATACACTCCAATGATCAGCTATTAGCAGCCCATGTGAGTCACCTAACACATGTGGGAACCATCATTTGGCAACTAGCATGAAATATCTCATAAAATTACAAAAATATGAGTAATCATTCATGACTTATTTACATGAAAACAAAATTACATATCCTTTATATCTAATCCATACACCAACGACCAAAAACACCTACAAACACTTTCATTCTTCAATTTTCTTAATCTAATTGATCTCTCTCAAGTTCTATCTTCAAGTTCTAAGTGTTCTTCATAAATTCCAAAAGTTCTAGTTTCATAAAATCAAGAATACTTTCAAGTTTGCTAGCTCACTTCCAATCTTGTAAGGTGATCATCCAACCTCAAGAAATCTTTGTTTCTTACAGTAGGTTATCATTCTAATACAAGGTAATAATCATATTCAAACTTTGGTTCAATTTCTATAACTATAACAATCTTATTTCAAGTGATGATCTTACTTGAACTTGTTTTCGTGTCATGATTCTGCTTCAAGAACTTCGAGCCATCCAAGGATCCATTGAAGCTAGATCCATTTTTCTCTTTTCCAGTAGGTTTATCCAAGGAACTTAAGGTAGTAATGATGTTCATAACATCATTCGATTCATACATATAAAGCTATTTTATTCGAAGGTTTAAACTTGTAATCACTAGAACATAGTTTAGTTAATTCTAAACTTGTTCGCAAACAAAAGTTAATCCTTCTAACTTGACTTTTAAAATCAACTAAACACATGTTCTATATCTATATGATATGCTAACTTAATGATTTAAAACCTGGAAACACGAAAAACACCGTAAAACTGGATTTACGCCGTCGTAGTAACACCGCGGGCTGTTTTGGGTTAGTTAATTAAAAACTATGATAAACTTTGATTTTAAAGTTGTTATTCTGAGAAAATGATTTTTATTATGAACATGAAACTATATCCAAAAATTATGATTAAACTCAAAGTGGAAGTATGTTTTCTAAAATGGTCATCTAGACGTCGTTCTTTCGACTGAAATGACTACCTTTACAAAAACGACTTGTAACTTATTTTTCCGACTATAAACCTATAATTTTCTGTTTAGATTCATAAAAAAGAGTTCAATATGAAACCATAGCAATTTGATTCACTCAAAACGGATTTAAAATAAAGAAGTTATGGGTAAAACAAGATTGGATAATTTTTCTCATTTTAGCTACGTGAAAATTGGTAAAAAATCTATTCCAACCATAACTTAATCAACTTGTATTGTATATTATGTAATCTTGAGATACCATAGACACGTATACAATGTTTCGACCTATCATGTCGACACATCTATATATATTTCGGAACAACCATAGACACTCTATATGTGAATGTTGGAGTTAGCTATACAGGGTTGAGGTTGATTCCAAAATATATATAGTTTGAGTTGTGATCAATACTGAGATACGTATACACTGGGTCGTGGATTGATTCAAGATAATATTTATCGATTTATTTCTGTACATCTAACTGTGGACAACTAGTTGTAGGTTACTAACGAGGACAGCTGACTTAATAAACTTAAAACATCAAAATATATTAAAAGTGTTGTAAATATATTTTGAACATACTTTGCTATATATGTATATATTGTTATAGGTTCGTGAATCAACCAGTGGCCAAGTCTTACTTCCCGACGAAGTAAAAATCTGTGAAAGTGAGTTATAGTCCCACTTTTAAAATCTAATATTTTTGGGATGAGAATACATGCAGGTTTTATAAATGATTTACAAAATAGACACAAGTACGTGAAACTACATTCTATGGTTGAATTATCGAAATCGAATATGCCCCTTTTTATTAAGTCTGGTAATCTAAGAATTAGGGAACAGACACCCTAATTGACGCGAATCCTAAAGATAGATCTATTGGGCCTAACAAACCCCATCCAAAGTACCGGATGCTTTAGTACTTCGAAATTTATATCATATCCGAAGGGTGTCCCGGAATGATGGGGATATTCTTATATATGCATCTTGTTAATGTCGGTTACCAGGTGTTCACCATATGAATGATTTTTATCTCTAAGTATGGGATGTGTATTGAAATATGAAATCTTGTGGTCTATTGTTACGATTTGATATATATAGGTTAAACCTATAACTCACCAACATTTTTGTTGACGTTTAAAGCATGTTTATTCTCAGGTGAATATTAAGAGCTTCCGCTGTTGCATACTAAAATAAGGACAAGATTTGGAGTCCATGTTTGTATGATATTGTGTAAAAACTGCATTCAAGAAACTGATTTCGATGTAACATATTTGTATTGTAAACCATTATGTAATGGTCGTGTGTAAACAGGATATTTTAGATTATCATTATTTGATAATCTACATAAAGCTTTTTAAACCTTTATTTATGAAATAAAGGTTATGGTTTGTTTTAAAAATGAATGTAGTCTTTGAAAAACGTCTCATATAGAGGTCAAAACCTCGCAACGAAATCAATTAATATGAAACGTTTTTAATCAATAAGAACGGGACATTTCAGTTGGTATCCGAGCGTTGGTCTTAGAGAACCAGAATTTTTCATTAGTGTGTCTTATCGAGTTTGTTAGGATGCATTAGTGAGTCTGGACTTCGACCGTGTTTACTTGAAAAATGATTGCTTAACAAATTTTGTTGGAAACTATATATTTTTAACATGTGAATATTATGTGATATATTAATCTCTTAATGCGTTTGATATTATGTGATAGATGTCTACCTCTAGAACAAGTCCCATTGACTCACCTAATAATAATGAAGAGTCAAATGTAAATTGGAATGATTCATGGACTGATTCACAAGTTCCCGAAGAGGAACCGGAAGAAGAGTCGGAACCGGAAGAAGAATCGGAACCGGAAGAAGAATCGGAACCGGATGAAGAAATAGAACCGGTGGGGGAAATAATAAAACGGTTAAGTAAAAGAAAATCCTCAACCAACCGACCAAGGTTAATTATGGTCAATGGTGTTTCCGCCAAGGAAGCAAAATATTGGGAGGATTACCAATTCTCCGATGAATCGGATTCCGACGAGAATTCCGATGATGTTATAGAAATTACCCCAACTGAATTTAAAAAGGCAAAAGAAAATAATAAGGGAAAGGGCATAAAAATAGAGAAATCTAATTCCAACCCCGATGAACTTTATATGTATCGTCAACGCCCGAAGTCCTTAAGTTGTAACAATGACCCGGGAACCTCTAAACCACCAGGTTTTTCTAAACCAATGTGGACAACGACGGCTCGTATTAGGGGAACATCATATATCCCTAGAAACTTGGCAAAACGAACCAAAACCGAAGAAGAAGAAACGAGCGAGTCGGAATAAGATAGTTGTATTCGTGTGGTGTAATATATGTAATATAGTGTTCTTATGCTTTATGATATATGTAAAAATTGCTTGTATTAATAAGTATTTTTTTATGAATCTAACTCTTGTTTATTTTACAGTTTAAAAACACAAAATGGATAGACAACCCAATATTTTAAGAGACCTACCCGGAGACATGATTGATGAAATCTTGTCTAGAGTCGGCCAGAATTCCTCGGCACAATTATTTAAGGCGAGATCAGTTTGTAAGACATTCGAAGAACGTTCCAAGAATGTCTTGATTTATAAGAGACTTTCGTTTGAAAGATGGGGGATATCACATTGGGAAACCCATAAGTTACGATGTGTTTACTTTGACGCATATATTGCGGGGAACCCAAATGCTATTTTACGCAACGGGTTAAGAAATTATTTTGACTCAATATATCCGAATATTGGACTTCGTGATTTAGAAAAAGCGGCTAACATGCAACATAAAGAAGCATGTTATGGTTACGTATTAGTAATGTTCGCTTCTCACCAAAGTGAGAACAAGAACATCGGGCTACAACTATTAAACAAAACGTTTCCACAAGTGACGGAGTCGGTAATTGGGGTAAGAAATGAGGTTTTTAGATTATTACGGGACTGTTGGACATTACGTAACCCTCGTCCCTTTGACGACGTTACAACATGCTGTCTTATCAACGGCCATAACGGTTATGTTGCACAAGACCAAGGATGGGAAGTAGTCCTAGTAAAACCAGAATGCATGACTTGTTTCTGGACGTATGAATTACGTGTCTTTATTGCCTTTGCTGAACGACTTGTGTACTAGCTAGAATTATCTTCACAACTATCTTGTATCAAAGTTATTGTGTGCTATATTTCATGCTTTATGTAAAATAAGCGGTATTGTAAGTTTGTAAAATATTGTATAAAAGTTTGAACGCGAAATATTATTATAATCAGTTTTTCATATAGAATTGTAGTAGGTGAATTGTATATTAGCTACTAAGTATGAACTTAACGGGTAGGTACTACCCGAATTTAAACTTATAAAACGCTAATATGAAGAAAAAGCTTTTATAAATGAGTTCATATTATGCTACGAAATACTATTAACTACTCTTAATATTCTGTATGATTAACTTGTTCCATTTAACTATTTTGAAGGAAATGGCACCGACTACTCGACACACCGTGAATATGAATGAAGAGGAATTCTGTACTTTTCTAGCTTCAAACATAGCCGCAGTACAGGCTGCGCTACATACCAACAATAACCTTGGATCTAGCAGTACAGGAAATCGTGTAGGATGCACCTACAAAGAATTCACTGCCTGCAAACCTTTGGAATTTGATGGAACCGAAGGACCGATCGGATTGAAACGGTGGACCGAGAAGGTCGAATCGGTGTTTGCCATAAGTAAGTGTACTGAAGAGGACAAAGTAAAGTACGCTACGCATACCTTCACAGGTTCTGCGTTAACATGGTGGAATACCTATCTAGAGCAAGTGGGACAAGACTATGCGTACGCACTACCGTGGTCAGCATTCAAGCACTTGATGAACGAGAAGTACCGTCCCAGAACCGAGGTCAATAAGCTCAAGACAGAACTTAGAGGGTTACGAACCCAAGGATTTGATATTACCACGTACGAAAGACGATTCACAGAATTGTGCCTATTGTGTCCGGGAGCATTCGAAGATGAGGAAGAGAAGATCGACACGTTTGTGAAAGGATTACCGGAAAGAATCCAAGAAGATATAAGTTCACACGAGCCCGCCTCCATACAACAGGCATGTAGAATGGCTCACAAACTCGTGAACCAAATTGAAGAAAGAATTAAAGAACAGACTGCTGAAGAGGCTAATGTGAAGCAAGTCAAAAGAAAGTGGGAGGAAAACGGTGATAAGAATCACCAATACAACAACAACAGCAATTACAACAATAATCGCAACAATTATCCCAACAATCGCAACATCAATCGCAACTACAACAAACGGCCCAACAACAACAACAACAACAACAACAACAACAACAACTACAACAATCATCCCAACAACAATAATAACCGCAACAACAACAACAATCAGAAACAGCTATGCCAAAGGTGTGAAAAGAATCACTCGGGGTTCTGCACCAAATTTTGCAACAAGTGTAAAAGAAATGGTCATAGCGCGGCGAAGTGTGAGGTCTACGGACTAGGGGTTAATAGAACGAAAGGAACAAATGGTGTCGGAACGAGTAATGGCGGAGCAAGTAGTGTCGGAGCAAGTTATGCCAATGTAGTTTGTTATAAATGTGGAAAACCGGGCCACATTATTAGAAATTGCCCGAACCAGGAGAACACGAATGGACAAGGCCGTAGAAGAGTTTTCAATATTAATGCGGCAGAGGCACAGGAAGACCCGGAGCTTGTTACGGGTACGTTTCTTATTGACAATAAATCTGCTTACGTTTTATTTGATTCGGGTGCGGATAGAAGCTATATGAGTAGAGATTTTTGTGCTAAATTAAGTTGTCCATTGACGCCTTTGGATAGTAAATTTTTACTCGAATTAGCAAATGGTAAATTAATTTCAGCAGATAATATATGTCTGAATCGAGAAATTAAACTGGTTAGCGAAACATTTAAGATTGATTTGATACCAGTAGAGTTAGGGAGTTTTGATGTGATAATCGGTATGGACTGGTTGAAAGAAGTGAAAGCGGAGATCGTTTGTTACAAAAATGCAATTCGCATTATACGAGAAAAAGGAAAACCCTTAATGGTGTACGGAGAAAAGGGCAACACGAAGCTACATCTTATTAGTAATTTGAAGGCACAAAAACTAATAAGAAAAGGTTGCTATGCTGTTCTAGCACACGTCGAGAAAGTACAAACTGAAGAAAAGAGCATCAATGATGTTCCCATCGCAAAAGAATTTCCTGATGTATTTCCGAAAGAATTACCGGGATTACCCCCACATCGATCCGTTGAATTTCAAATAGATCTTGTACCAGGAGCTGCACCAATAGCTCGTGCTCCTTACAGACTCGCACCCAGCGAGATGAAAGAACTACAAAGCTAATTACAAGAACTTTTAGAGCGTGGTTTCATTCAACCAAGCACATCACCGTGGGGAGCTCCTGTTTTGTTTGTCAAGAAGAAAGATGGTACATTCAGGTTGTGTATCGACTACCGAGAGTTGAACAAACTTACCATCAAGAACCGCTACCCACTACCGAGAATCGATGACTTATTTGATCAACTACAAGGCTCGTCTGTTTATTCAAAGATTGACTTACGTTCCGGGTATCATCAAATGCGGGTGAAAGAAGATGATATTCCAAAGACTGCTTTCAGAACACGTTACGTCATTACGAGTTTATGGTCATGCCGTTTGGTTTAACTAATGCACCAGCTGTGTTCATGGACCTTATGAACCGAGTGTGTGGACCATACCTTGACAAGTTTGTCATTGTTTTCATTGATGACATACTTATTTACTCAAAGAATGACCAAGAACACGGTGAACATTTGAGAAAGGTGTTAGAAGTATTGAGGAAGGAAGAATTGTATGCTAAGTTTTCAAAGTGTGCATTTTGGTTGGAAGAAGTTCAATTCCTCGGTCACATAGTGAACAAAGAAGGTATTAAGGTGGATCCGGCAAAGATAAAAACTGTTGAAAAGTGGGAAACCCCGAAAACTCCGAAACACATACGCCAGTTTTTAGGACTAGCTGGTTACTACAGAAGGTTCATCCAAGACTTTTCCAGAATAGCAAAACCCTTGACTGCATTAACGCATAAAGGGAAGAAATTTGAATGGAATGATGAACAAGAGAAAGCGTTTCAGTTATTGAAGAAAAAGCTAACTACGGCACCTATATTGTCATTGCCTGAAGGGAATGATGATTTTGTGATTTATTGTGATGCATCAAAGCAAGGTCTCGGTTGTGTATTAATGCAACGAACGAAGGTGATTGCTTATGCGTCTAGACAATTGAAGATTCACGAACAAAATTATACGACGCATGATTTGGAATTAGGCGCGGTTGTTTTTGCATTAAAGACTTGGAGGCACTACTTATATGGGGTCAAAAGTATTATATATACCGACCACAAAAGTCTTCAACACATATTTAATCAGAAACAACTGAATATGAGGCAGCGTAGGTGGATTGAATTATTGAATGATTACGACTTTGAGATTCGTTACCACCCGGGGAAGGCAAATGTGGTAGCCGATGCCTTGAGCAGGAAGGACAGAGAACCCATTCGAGTAAAATCTATGAATATAATGATTCATAATAACATTACTACTCAAATAAAGGAGGCGCAACAAGGAGTTTTAAAAGAGGGAAATTTAAAGGATGAAATACCCAAAGGATCGGAGAAGCATCTTAATATTCGGGAAGACAGAACCCGGTATAGGGCTGAAAGGATTTGGGTACCAAAATTTGGAGATATGAGAGAAATGGTACTTAGAGAAGCTCATAAAACCAGATACTCAATACATCCTGGAACGGGGAAGATGTACAAGGATCTCAAGAAACATTTTTGGTGGCCGGGTATGAAAGCCGATGTTGCTAAATACGTAGGAGAATGTTTGACGTGTTCTAAGGTCAAAGCTGAGCATCAGAAACCATCAGGTCTACTTCAACAACCCGAAATCCCGGAATGGAAATGGGAAAACATTACCATGGATTTCATCACTAAATTGCCAAGGACTGCAAGTGGTTTTGATACTATTTGGGTAATAGTTGACCGTCTCACCAAATCAGCACACTTCTTGCCAATAAGAGAAGATGACAAGATGGAGAAGTTAGCACGACTGTATTTGAAGGAAGTCATCTCCAGACATGGAATACCAATCTCTATTATCTCTGATAGGGATGGCAGATTTATTTCAAGATTCTGGCAGGCATTACAGCAAGCATTAGGAACTCGTCTAGACATGAGTACTGCCTATCATCCACAAACTGATGGGCAGAGCGAAAGGACGATACAAACGCTTGAAGACATGCTACGAGCATGTGTTATTGATTTCGGAAACAGTTGGGATAGACATCTACCGTTAGCAGAATTTTCCTACAACAACAGCTACCATTCAAGCATTGAGATGGCGCCGTTTGAAGCACTTTATGGTAGAAAGTGCAGGTCTCCGATTTGTTGGAGTGAAGTGGGGGATAGATAGATTACGGGACCGGAGATTATACAAGAAACTACCGAGAAGATCATCCAAATTCAACAACGGTTGAAAACCGCCCAAAGTCGACAAAAGAGCTACGCTGACATTAAAAGAAAAGATATAGAATTTGAAATTGGAGAGATGGTCATGCTTAAAGTTGCACCTTGGAAAGGCGTTGTTCGATTTGGTAAACGAGGGAAATTAAATCCAAGGTATATTGGACCATTCAAGATTATTGATCGTATCGGACCAGTAGCTTACCGACTAGAGTTACCTCAACAACTCGCGGCTGTACATAACACTTTCCACGTCTCGAATTTAAAGAAATGTTTTGCTAAGGAAGATCTCACTATTCCGTTAGATGAAATCCAAATCAACGAAAAACTTCAATTCATCGAAGAACCCGTCGAAATAATGGATCGTGAGGTTAAAAGACTTAAGCAAAACAAGATACCAATTGTTAAGGTTCGATGGAATGCTCGTAGAGGACCCGAGTTCACCTGGGAGCGTGAAGATCAGATGAAGAAGAAATACCCGCATCTATTTCCAGAAGATTCGTCAACACCTTCAACAGCTTAAAATTTCGGGACGAAATTTATTTAACGGGTAGGTACTGTAGTGACCCGAACTTTTCCATGTTTATATATATTAATTGAGATTGATATTTACATGATTAAATGTTTCCAACATGTTAAGCAATCAAACTTGTTAAGACTTGATTAATTGAAATATGTTTCATATAGACAATTGACCACCCAAGTTGACCGGTGATTCACGAACGTTAAAACTTGTAAAAACTATATGATGACATATATATGGATATATATATAGTTAACATGATACTATGATAAGTAAACATATCATTAAGTATATTAACAATGAACTACATATGTAAAAACAAGACTACTAACTTAATGATTTTTAAACGAGACATATATGTAACGATTATCGTTGTAAAGACATTTAATGTATATATATCATATTAAGAGATATTCATACATGATAATATCATGATAATATAATAATTTAAAATCTCATTTGATATTATAAACATTGGGTTAACAACATTTAACAAGATCGTTAACCTAAAGGTTTCAAAACAACACTTACATGTAACGACTAACGATGACTTAACGACTCAGTTAAAATGTATATACATGTAGTGTTTTAATATGTATTTATACACTTTTGAAAGACTTCAATACACTTATCAAAATACTTCTACTTAACAAAAATGCTTACAATTACATCCTCGTTCAGTTTCATCAACAATTCTACTTGTATGCACCCGTATTCGTACTCGTACAATACACAGCTTTTAGAAGTATGTACTATTGGTATATACACTCCAATGATCAGCTATTAGCAGCCCATGTGAGTCACCTAACACATGTGGAAACCATCATTTGGCAACTAGCATGAAATATCTCATAAAATTACAAAAATATGAGTAATCATTCATGACTTATTTACATGAAAACAAAATTACATATCCTTTATATCTAATCCATACACCAACGACCAAAAACACCTACAAACACTTTCATTCTTCAATTTTCTTCATCTAATTGATCTCTCTCAAGTTCTATCTTCAAGTTCTAAGTGTTCTTCATAAATTCTAAAAGTTCTAGTTTCATAAAATCAAGAATACTTTCAAGTTTGCTAGCTCACTTCCAATCTTGTAAGGTGATCATCCAACCTCAAGAAATCTTTGTTTCTTACAGTAGGTTATCATTCTAATACAAGGTAATAATCATATTCAAACTTTGGTTCAATTTCTATAACTATAACAATCTTATTTCAAGTGATGATCTTACTTGAACTTGTTTTCGTGTCATGATTCTGCTTCAAGAACTTCGAGCCATCCAAGGATCCATTGAAGCTAGATCCATTTTTCTCTTTTCCAGTAGGTTTATCCAAGGAACTTAAGGTAGTAATGATGTTCATAACATCATTCGATTCATACATATAAAGCTATTTTATTCGAAGGTTTAAACTTGTAATCACTAGAACATAGTTTAGTTAATTCTAAACTTGTTCGCAAACAAAAGTTAATCCTTCTAACTTGACTTTTAAAATCAACTAAACACATGTTCTATATCTATATGATATGCTAACTTAATGATTTAAAACCTGGAAACACGAAAAACACCGTAAAACCGGATTTACGCCGTCGTAGTAACACCGCGGGCTGTTTTGGGTTAGTTAATTAAAAACTATGATAAACTTTGATTTTAAAGTTGTTATTCTGAGAAAATGATTTTTATTATGAACATGAAACTATATCCAAAAATTATGATTAAACTCAAAGTGGAAGTATGTTTTCTAAAATGGTCATCTAGACGTCGTTCTTTCGACTGAAATGACTACCTTTACAAAAACGACTTGTAACTTATTTTTCCGACTATAAACCTATACTTTTCTGTTTAGATTCATAAAATAGAGTTCAATATGAAACCATAGCAATTTGATTCACTCAAAACGGATTTAAAATGAAGAAGTTATGGGTAAAACAAGATTGGATAATTTTTCTCATTTTAGCTACGTGAAAATTGGTAACAAATCTATTCCAACCATAACTTAATAAACTTGTATTGTATATTATGTAATCTTGAGATACCATAGACACGTATACAATGTTTCGACCTATCATGTCGACACATCTATATATATTTCGGAACAACCATAGACACTCTATATGTGAATGTTGGAGTTAGCTATACAGGGTTGAGGTTGATTCCAAAATATATATAGTTTGAGTTGTGATCAATACTGAGATACGTATACACTGGGTCGTGGATTGATTCAAGATAATATTTATCGATTTATTTCTGTACATCTAACTGTGGACAACTAGTTGTAGGTTACTAACGAGGACAGCTGACTTAATAAACTTAAAACATCAAAATATATTAAAAGTGTTGTAAATATATTTTGAACATACTTTGATATATATGTATATATTGTTATAGGTTCGTGAATCAACCAGTGGCCAAGTCTTACTTCCCGACGAAGTAAAAATCTGTGAAAGTGAGTTATAGTCCCACTTTTAAAATCTAATATTTTTGGGATGAGAATACATGCAGGTTTTATAAATGATTTACAAAATAGACACAAGTACGTGAAACTACATTCTATGGTTGAATTATCGAAATCGAATATGCCCCTTTTTATTAAGTCTGGTAATCTAAGAATTAGGGAACAGACACCCTAATTGACGCGAATCCTAAAGATAGATCTATTGGGCCTAACAAACCCCATCCAAAGTACCGGATGCTTTAGTACTTCGAAATTTATATCATATCCGAAGGGTGTCCCGGAATGATGGGGATATTCTTATATATGCATCTTGTTAATGTCGGTTACCAGGTGTTCACCATATGAATGATTTTTATCTCTAAGTATGGGATGTGTATTGAAATATGAAATCTTGTGGTCTATTGTTACGATTTGATATATATAGGTTAAACCTATAACTCACCAACATTTTTGTTGACGTTTAAAGCATGTTTATTCTCAGGTGAATATTAAGAGCTTCCGCTGTTGCATACTAAAATAAGGACAAGATTTGGAGTCCATGTTTGTATGATATTGTGTAAAAACTGCATTCAAGAAACTGATTTCGATGTAACATATTTGTATTGTAAACCATTATGTAATGATCGTGTGTAAACAGGATATTTTAGATTATCATTATTTGATAATCTACGTAAAGCTTTTTAAACCTTTATTTATGAAATAAAGGTTATGGTTTGTTTTAAAAATGAATGCAGTCTTTGAAAAACGTCTCATATAGAGGTCAAAACCTCGCAACGAAATCAATTAATATGGAACGTTTTTAATCAATAAGAACGGGACATTTCAGAACTATCAAGAAATATTTTCTTGATATTTTAGAGGTTAAAGAGAATACATGAGTCGTGTAACATAGGACATGATGACATTATGATCTGTGAATCATCACGTTCTATTTAGAAACTCAACATGAATTACTATAATATAATCACGTTGATTAAGTGTCATTATATTATACTAACTCATGCTTCAGCTCCCAACACCACTTCAAAAACATTCATATTTTTAAACTCGAAAGTTTCAAAATTTAGAAACTAAAATAGTTTCTTTTATGATGTGATACAGATAGCGCGAAGATGTAAATGATTTCAGATAATACGATGATATCTTAGAATTTCGCATATCAGAGGATGATGAAGAATAATATCCGCAGGGGTTTAGAGTCAGGAGCAAGGTATTCGTTAATGATTTCAACAGATACTGAATCATTTAGATTCTTTGAAGGCAGGTTCAGTCTTTATGATTTATCCACAGCCTCCTTCTTACTTTGCTCAATCCGTTTTCGATTTCCAAACCTTCTCTTTTTCTGAGCTTTGCCAGCACACTTTTCTTTATCATCAAACTTTTTACAGTTAAGGTCGTTTACAGTTTTTGCTGCTTCATTAGCATTTTTCCAAATTTCGAGAACTAGTTCGCAGTTTAGGGTGTTTTTCAGAAACTTCACATTTGAAGTATGTAAGTCCGTTATATGTACACATATAACTGTTGGCGTAGACATGCTGCGAGCTTTCAAAATACTGATTTCTAATTACCAATGATTGGTATGGCAATTCTCGTTACAATATGCAGACGAATAAATGATGGGGTTTTGATAAATATAATGATTTTTCGGAAAAATCAAAGATCAGTGGAGTTGTTGGTAAGTTTATTGCTAATGTGGTGGAATATAAAAGGTTCCCCAGTAATGATAGCGAAAGGGCAACGTATATGTCGAGGTTATAATAAGATGTTTCAACTAAAAAGTCGAAGTTGACTTGCTGGAGCTGTGACAAAACTGGCTACTTTGAAAAGGAATCGCAAAGTTATTTTTTGCTAATAAATGCCAAAGAATCTGACGCGCATACGTGTTTAAACTTTTACTTTGGTTTCAAGAGTTTTTCAGGTACGTAACTGTAGGTAACATATGGTTGGATCATCATCTCGATTGTTCATTATTTGAAGTGTCCTGAGAAAGTTCGAAGGGTTTGATCACCGATTGTAATCGTTAATATACACATGATGTTCTAGCACAGTTTTGAAGTCAAAGTATAGCTTTGAAAGATGTAAGGATTTAAAATTGATGATTTTGGTTATATCTCGAGTTGAAATCTGAGATTTCAAAAGCAGAATATATAACTCAATTTTGAATGAGTATGGTTGTTTTGATTTCTACAAAAGAATGTATATTGTTGTGAAAGTAGGCAGTATAATATATGATTTGCTGAATCAGATTCGTAAAATGTAACATATTAATTGTGAATTTATATATCTCTCGCGTATTACATACCCGTTAAAAAAATTTCACAATTAATATTTTGTACAAAAGAATTTTTAGTACAGTCTTTATGAAAAAATATATATATATTTTCTTTAGATGTAACATAGATTTAATGAGTTAATATTAAATTAAACTCATTTGATTTACAGTTGAAACTAGAATTGAGTAATCTTTAAAACTTTAAAATTTCACAACTTTTACAGAGTATTTCTTCAATGTAATTGGAATTTTGAATCAATACTTCGTTATTTAGTGTTCATAGAATTCTTGTGAACTTCGCAAAGTACGAATGATGTTATCTGAAAAGTTTCGAGTACATCGATAATGAAAGTGTAAAATTAAACCTATATTTGAGTAATACACTTGATTTATTATGAAATAGAATTCATTGAATTGAAACAGAGATTGTAATTAACTGAAATGACCCGTCCTAATCCATCCGGACGAAGTCCATATCGATTATAAACGATTCACAACAGTTGATTACATCGCGAGGTACTTGACCTCTATATGATACATTTTACAAACATTGCATTCGTTTTTGAAAAGACAATCTTTCATTATATCGAAAGTTGACAGGCATGCATACCATTTCATAATATATCCAACTATAATTGACTTAATAATAATCTTGATGAACTCGACGACTCGAATGCAACGTCTTTTGAAATATGCCATGACTGACTCCAGGTAATATCTATAAAATGAGAAAATGCACAGCGGAAGATTTCTTTCGTACCTGAGAGTAAACACGCTTTCAAGTGCCAACCAAAAGGTTGGTGAGTTCATTTGTTTATCATAAATAATCATTTCATAATTTTAATAGACCACAAGATTTCATATTTCCATTTCTCGTAAACATACGTCCCATGCATAGAGACAAAAAATATCATTCATATGGATTGAACACCTGGTAACCGACATTCACAATATACATATAAGAATATCCCCATCATTCTGGGATCCTCCTTCGGACATGATATAAATTTCAAAGTACTAAAGCATCCGGTACTTTGGATGGGGCTTGTTGGGCCCGATAGATCTATCTTTAGAGTTCGCGTCAATTAGGGTGTCTGTTCCCTAATTCTTAGATTACCAGACTTTAATAAAAAGGGGCATATTCGATTTCGATCATTCAACCATATAATGTAGTTTTGATTACTTGTGTCTATTTCGTAAAACAGTTATAAAAATAGCGCATGTATTCTCAGTGCTAAAAATATATATTGCCAAAGCATTTAAAAAGGGATTAATGAAACTCACCATACTGTATTTTGTAGTAAAAATACATATAACATCATTGAACAAGTGTAAGGTTGGCCTCGGATTCACGAACCTAAATTAAGTATATATATTTATATGTTGGTCAATATTTATCTAATAATTTAAGTAAGGTCATAGTGTACCACAATCCTAATGCTCGAGAATAATATGCAAAAGTCAGTTTGACTCAAAATGAATTCCAAAATTTATAAATGATTACTATATAGTTTAAATATCGTCGTTCTATATTTTAAAAGAATTATAAGAGTAAATAATATGATTCATTTATTAGTAAATTAAACTTTATATAAAAATATATTTTTATATATCTTAGATAATAAAATTTATAAAGTTTATTGAATATCATAAAAATGTTATGATAGATTTTATTAAGGTACTAATATTATTTGTATTACATTTTATTTTTTATTTGATAAAATAACATTGATAATAATAATAAGTAAAAGTTGTATTATTTTGTATTAATAATTATTGTCATTCTACTAATAATAATAACAATATTTATATTTACGAAAATGGTATAACAATATGATGATTCTTATTAATAATGAAATTTTATATTAACCATGATATTCCTATTAAAAAGCAATTTCAAAAATACAAGCATACATAATTATATCTACTCGAGCACTAGTCAGGGATTCACTAATAATAATAATAATAATAATAATAATAATAATAATAATAATAATAATAATAATAATAATAATAATAATAATAATAATAATAATAATAATAATAATTATAATAATAATTATAATAATAATAGATAAATAAAAAAAATGGTTATACCCTTTAGTAAGCCTCCCAAAAAGAATTGCCCATGACGGGGCTCGAACCCATGACCTACCGATACCCCCAATACACTCCTAAACCATGCTACGATTTCTGTTTTTCTTTCTTAAACTCATCTGATTTATTTATAAACCAAACTAACCGATTTCCTTTCTCCTTCATCTTCATGTAATTAGTCCACCCAACAATAGATTTCGGCCCAAAAGCCACTTACGGCCCAACAGCAGTACCCAAGCCCCATTATGATTTTAAATGGCTCAATCCAATAACTGTGTAATGGCCTACTTGAACTAATCAGTATATATAAAAAAAATTCGCAGGCTACAGGTTTCGAACTCATGAACTCTCGTTTAACAAATCCTTTCCCAACCATTGAACCGAGAGTTACTTTCTGATATCATTAGCAAATTAAATTCTTTTATTCTATAAGTTCATGTTGCCTTTTTCTTGAAATAAAAACCAATTAACATCTTCAACGTTCGATGGTTTTAGAATCCTTGTAACAGCTATCAATGAAGCAGTTAAACTTTGGTTCATTTTCATCTTCCATTATCATATCGTCATCATTCAACATCATCATCATCAGGTCATCTTCATCATCGATCATCATCATTATCGTAACATCATCATTATCGTAACATCATCATCAGTCACGAAAGGATAGAAGTTTTTCAAATGATGTTCGGTTTGGCTTCAGGTTGATCGACGGAAAACAGAAATAAAAGAATATTGGTGTAGCAGGAAAAGGATACGATGGTGCTTAGTTGTAGAGCTGTTTTGGGTGTTTGAATGAAAACCAAATGGTAATGGGTGTTGTAGGTGTAAAAGGTGGCGGTGTATGGTTCTCGGTTAACAGCAAAAAAAAAAAAACAAGAAGAGGTGTTCATTGATGTTATAGTTACAGCAGAAATTATAAGATGTCTTATAGTGGTGGTGTTCGGAGATGGTGATCGGAAGGTGATGGTGTTTTTCGTCGTTCGATCAAAACCATAATAGTAGTAGTAATATGATGATGATGGTGATTGGTTATGGTAGCGTGAAGGTGGTTAAAGATGGTTGGTGGCGGTTTTATAGTTGTAGATGGTGACAAAGTGTCCGATTGAAGTGGTGGACATGGCGGTGGTTTTGAATAGTGTTGGCCGGTTTGTTCGTGGGTGTCGATGGTCGTGATTGATGGTGATATTCGTTGATGATTAATTATGAGCAAGATGATGCGGGTTAATGATTTCGGTTGCAGGAAATAAAAGAAGAAAATACTATTAAACGAAAAAAAAATCATATGTATGTATAGAACTCTTAGCAAGATGGTTGCTCATCTTTCTTAATATTTCTACAAACTAAGGATATTAATAGCTACTGAAATTTCATGCCTAGAAAGAAGGAAAAAAAAATAGAATAGATAGATGGTTCATGATGTACGTACATATATATATTATTATATAAGTTAGTGGATGACTTCAATCAATAACAAATCAATTAAATTAAACTGTGCCAAATTTAGAATAGTAAAGCAGCCGATTGAATTGTTTGATTGTGCCGACAGTTTATTAGGGATGGCTATATCGTGTCCATTGCTAAACAGTTAACGTATAAAAGTGTTCCTAAAAATCCCAAACTTTTAGGTTAAATATAATTAATTATTTCACTCATTAATTGTTTGAAACCTGATCAAAAAGGTTCGATAATTATTAATTTTATGTTCCAATTTATATGTACGGAGTACAAATATTTAAACTTAAAAAGATAAAATTTCTTTTAACAAATTTACCATCTTCGTAATCGATTTACAGTTCAACTCTTATTTTAATCCCTCATGAACATGTAATATATCTATATTAAAACTAACAAAACATCAACCGAGTGTTACTGACGTTTACTAATTAGGCTCGAAATTATTCATTTTCCAATTACTCTCTCTCTAAAAATAATCAGTTTTAAATAACAAATTTTATCACATAAATATATATTATATATTTTTAAACAAATAGATTTAATATTATTATATATATTTACAAGTAGTATTTATATACATATTTATATACATATATATATATACATATGTAATAATAGTTTCATTATATCGCATATTATTTTACATATTTATTTCCAACAATTAACTCATATATTATTTCAATTAATATTTCAAATTATTACATATATATATATATATATATATATATATATATATATATATATATATATATATATATATATATATATATAAATATACATGTATCTATTTACAATTAGTTGTTCGTGAATCGTCGGAAATAGTCTCAGGGTATTTTAATACATAAAAGAGTTCAAAATCATGAGACTTTAACAATACCAACTTTGCTTATCGTGTCGATTCCCTATAAAGATTAAGTTTGAATTTGGTCGGAATTTCCCAGGTCATCACAGTACCTACCCGTTAAAGAAATTTCGTCCCGAAATTTGAGTGAGGTGGTCCTGGCTAACCATAAGAATGTTTTCATGACGAATATGAGTTGTTAAATAGAATTTTATCATTATTGACTAATATGGATAAAACAATTCGATTATCCGAAGCGTACACGTGAAGCTATCATAAAAGATTGAGATAGAGATTTAACTTTTGACGTAGTCACGGTTGAATTTAGAAAATAAGGTGTGTCTAATCTTTTGACGTTGTCTTGGTTGAATTCTGGAATTCAAGGGATTTAAAGAAAATCTTCAAAATCTAAAAGATTTGATTCTTCGGCGAGTAAGGAAATTAAGATCTCTATAATTAAGTACGATGATATGCCTCGATTATTCTATTTAATATTTCCGTTATAAATTAAACTTTTTCCGGTCCATTATTCTCACCATTCCTATAATTTCCTTCTTGTTTCATACATCCAAAAGATTCTGAAAATGCTTAATCCGGTTCTGATCCTTGTCCTCATTCTTACTATCGCAACAATCATTCTCTTTTTCCAACTCCCACCAGAGGAATCTGCCTTCTTCTACTTCGCCCTTGGGATTATAATGTTTTTAATTCTCCCGTGGCTTTATGTTGCGATAAACATTGATATACACGGTTTGTAATTTATGTGTTGTTATCGGGCTTTATATTCTCCCTTATATTTTAAAGTTCTATGCTTTTGTTTTCTCTTCCCGACTTCAAGTCAAGCGAATAATAGTCCAGAATTTGTAGATATAGAGTTTCGAATGATTATAATGTTCTAAGCAGGAAGGAATGTGATAGCACGGTTTGATTTGTCAAATTACCAGAATCACTGAGAATAGAACTATCAAGAATATATTTTCTTGATATGTTCAGAGGTGAAGTAGAATGAACGTGTCGTGTAACATGACACATGATGACGTTATAATCTGTGAATCATCATGTTACCTTTAGAAACTCAGCATGACTTACTGTAATATAATCACGTTGATCAAGTGTCATTATATTATACTAACTCATGCTTCAGTTCCCAACATTACTTCAATAACATTCATTTTTTTTTAAGTTCGTAAATTTACAGAATATAGAAACTAACAGTTTCTATATGATGTAACATTGATAGCACGAAGAGATTAATGATTTCAGATAAGATTAGTCATGAAAATATATTCAGAAATATCGAGGATATTTATAATGAAAGATACGATAATATACCAGAATATCTAAGATCAGAGGATGATAGAAACTATTGTCCGCAAAGGTTTAGAGTAAAGAGTAAGATATCCGCTAAAGACTTTAGCAGGCATTGAATCATTTGGATTCTTTGAAGTCAAACTTATTCTTTGTGATTTGTCCACGGCTTCCTTCATAGTTTCTCATAATCCGCTTTTCGGTACTAAATTTTCTATTGAATGTTTCCAATATAATGATACACAGGAAGCACGAAGAGGTATATAATTTCGGACGAGAATATTTATGAAAATATCCTCAGAAATATCGAAGATATTGATGAGGATATTTTGGAATTTCTAAGTTCGATAGTTGATGGAGAAAGGTTTTCTGCAAGATTTTAACATGACTTCGGAGCAAGATATTCTCTAAAGATTTCAACGGATCCAGAATTATCTGAATTCTTTGAATATAGGGTATGGTCCTTGTATTTGTCCTTGGTCACCTTCATGGTTAACTCTATCCGTTTTCCAGTTCCAACGTTTCTGAGCTTTTCCAACATATTATTCTTTATCATCAAACTTTCGACGACTAAAGTCGTTTACGGTTGCCTACAGTTTCTGCTGCTTTATTCAGCTTTTTCAACATTCAGAGTATCGATTAGTAAACTGGGTGCCTTTTCAAAATTTCAGAATTGAAGATCGTAATTCAAGGAGATAATTGTTATATGTATACATATAACTATTGATGTAGAAATGCTACGAGATTTGAAATACTGATTGCTGATTTCCCGGTAATTGGTATGGCAATTATTGTTACAGGGTATAGATGAATACAAGATGGGATTTCAATGAATATAATGATTTTTCGGAAAGTCCAAATTCATTGAAGTTGCTGGTAATTTTACTGCTAATGTGGTGAAATATAAACGGTTCTCTGGTAACGATGATGACAAGCAAACTTATATATCGAGGTTATAATAAGGCTAATTCGAATGGAAGTTGAAATTGATTTGTTGAAGCTGTGATAAAATTGGCTAATTTGAAAAAGAGTTGCAATGTTATTTTCGGTAATATCAATACCAAATAAGCTAACACATACACGTGTTAAACTTTTATTTAGGGTTCAGGAGTTTTCAGGTGCATAACTATAGGCATCAGTCTTTTTTTTTTCGTAGATGAAGTGCGGTTGGTTTATCCTCTCGATTGAGGTGTTTTCAAGAATCATGAAAAGTTTGAACGCAGATTGTAATCGTCAATATACAAATGGGGTTTAAGATAATATCAAGTGGCAAACTTGGAAATATTTAACTGTAGTAGATGTAATTTATTTACGATCTTTTAAGTCGAAATGTGTTGTATTTAATATTTCTTACTCTTTTAATATATTTTTTTAATTGTCCAATGATAGTAGTCCAATAGTTCAATAGTTCCACCAAAGCTAGTATATTTTAAGTAAATAGTCATATATGAACAGTTAGCTAGGAACAGTTAGCTATGATTTGGTTAATATAGTTTTAAAGTTTTACGTAGTTAATTAATTGGTTACTAATCAATTTTATTTTGTTCATTATTTTCTTCATTATGCCACTTGTCAAATCTTGACTTGGATTCTGATCGATCAAAATCCGAATATGAAATTGAACTTGGATGAAAATAGTTGTTCTTTGGTGAACGGATACGTATATGTGTGAAATTGAGCAGTGTTGTTAATGACTGCTGAATCTGAATTGAAGAATGTACAATGTAACTTATTAATGTGAAATATGAATATTCCTTAGGTATTACCTACCCGTTAAAATATTTTCACCATTAACAGTTTGTATAAAAGAATTTTTAATTACAATCTTTATAAAAACATATATACATATATATTTTCTTCAGATGTAATTATGGATTTGATGAGTCGATATAATATTAGACTCATTTGATTTTTGATTTGAGCTAGAATAAGTAATCTCTAAAACTACTAGGAACCACATATTCTTCGCAGAATATTAATGAAGTTATGGATCAATACTTCATCGTTCATTGCTGTTGGTACTTCTTGGTATCTATGGTGCATATGATGTTGATGTTCGTGGGACAGATTATGAAATTGAGGCTTGGGATGCGGATGTTGTTGTTGGTGGTGGTAATGATACTGTTGAGGTTGATGATGGTGGTACCGTTGATGCCAGTAATGCTGCTGGTGCTTAGGGTATTGAGGTTTGCGATGTTGATGTTACTGGCGGTACGGGTTATGCTGCTGGTGCTGCTGATGGTGTTTGTAATCCTTGCACTATAATCTCCAAAAACCATCATTCGAGCGTGAAGTTCGTTAACTTCTGCTAGTACACCGGGATGATTGGCGGTTGGAGTGAGCGGATGAATAAGATTCATAATATGGGATAGTATATAATCGTGACGAGATACTCTGGAGATGAGAGAGAAAATGGTGTTTCGAACAGGTTCGCCGGTAAGTGCTTCAGGTTCGTCGCCAAGAGGTGATTGTGGTGGGTGAAAGGGATCACCTTCTTATTGTCTCCAATGATTTAATATATTACGAACCCATCCCCAATTCATCCAGAATAGATGATGGGAAATTAGTTGATCTATTCCGGTCACGCTGCTTTCGGAGCTCGTGTGGAAGTCCATATCGGCATAGCTGTCAGAATCTGAGGAGTTCGAACTGGTTGAGGGATCCATCCCGTATGATCAGGGAAAGAATTTTTGGTATGAAATAGATTGTGGAATTTAGATTTGGTATTCTTCAATTACATAATTTGCATATGTATATATAATACCAAAATCCCATAAATTACGGAGAATCTTTGAAAGATGTTAGTCAAAGTTCATAGTAATAGATACGCTAAGATATTAATTAGCAGATATGCTAAGATATGAATTCGTTTATACGCTATTATGCAATAAATGTAGGAAAACGCGTCTAGACTTAAGAATGATAAGCAGGAAATTTTTCTAAGGGTAATAAGCAGAATATTTTTGACACGAAATGATAAGCAAAACTTTTGACATGCAGACCAGGTTCAAGTCCAGACTCATTAATTTAACCTAACAACTACTAGGTCGAAGTCCAGACTCACTAATGCATCCTAACAACTACCTGTTAGACACACTAATGCCGACCTGGTTCGCTAAGACGAACGCTCTGATACCAACTGAAATGACCCGTCCTAATCCATCCGGACGAAGTCCATATCGATTATAAACGATTCACAATAGTTGATTACATCGCGAGGTACTTGACCTCTATATGATACATTTTACAAACATTGCATTCGTTTTTGAAAAGACAATCTTTCATTATATCGAAAGTTGACAGGCATGCATACCATTTCATAATATATCCAACTATAATTGACTTAATAATAATCTTGATGAACTCGACGACTCGAATGCAACGTCTTTTGAAATATGCCATGACTGACTCCAGGTAATATCTATAAAATGAGAAAATGCACAGCGGAAGATTTCTTTCGTACCTGAGAGTAAACATGCTTTCAAGTGCCAACCAAAAGGTTGGTGAGTTCATTTGTTTATCATAAATAATCATTTCATAATTTTAATAGACCACAAGATTTCATATTTCCATTTCTCGTAAACATACGTCCCATGCATAGAGACAAAAAATATCATTCATATGGATTGAACACCTGGTAACCGACATTCACAATATACATATAAGAATATCCCCATCATTCCGGGATCCTCCTTCGGACATGATATAAATTTTGAAGTACTAAAGCATCCGGTACTTTGGATGGGGCTTGTTGGGCCCGATAGATCTATCTTTAGAGTTCGCGTCAATTAGGGTGTCTGTTCCCTAATTCTTAGATTACCAGACTTTAATAAAAAGGGGCATATTCGATTTCGATCATTCAACCATATAATGTAGTATTGATTACTTGTGTCTATTTCGTAAAACAGTTATAAAAATAGCGCATGTATTCTCAGTGTCAAAAATATATATTGCAAAAGCATTTAAAAAGGGATTAATGAAACTCACCATACTGTATTTTGTAGTAAAAATACATATAACATCATTGAACAAGTGTAAGGTTGGCCTCGGATTCACGAACCTAAATTAAGTATATATATTTATATGTTGGTCAATATTTGTCTAATAATTTAAGTAAGGTCATAGTGTACCACAATCCTAATGCTCGAGAATAATATGCAAAAGTCAGTTTGACTCAAAATGAATTCCAAAATTTATAAATGATTACTATATAGTTTAAATATTGTCGTTCTATATTTTAAAAGATTTATAAGAGTAAATAATATGATTCATTTATTAGTAAATTAAACTTTATATAAAAATATATTTTTATATATCTTAGATAATAAAATTTATAAAGTTTATTGAATATCATAAAAATGTTATGATAGATTTTATTAAGGTAATAATATTATTTGTATTACATTTTATTTTTTATTTGATAAAATAACATTGATAATAATAATAAGTAAAAGTTGTATTATTTTGTATTAATAATTATTGTTATTCTACTAATAATAATAACAATATTTATATTTATGAAAATGGTATAACAATATGATGATTCTTATTAATAATGAAATTTTATATTAACCATGATATTCCTATTAAAAAGCAATTTCAAAAATACAAGCATGCATAATTATATCTACTCGAGCACTAGTCAGGGATTCACTAATAATAATAATAATAATAATAATAATAATAATAATAATAATAATAATAATAATAATAATAATAATTATAATAATAGATAAATAAAAAAAATGGTTATACCCTTTATTAAGCCTCCCAAAAAGAATTGCCCATGACGGGGCTCGAACCCATGACCTACCGATACCCCCAATACACTCCTAAACCATGCTACTATTTCTGTTTTTCTTTCTTAAACTCATCTGATTTATTTATAAACCAAACTAACCGATTTCCTTTCTCCTTCATCTTCATGTAATTAGTCCACCCAACAATAGATTTCGGCCCAAAAGCCACTTACGGCCCAACAGTAGTACCCAAGCCCCATTATGATTTTAAATGGCTCAATCCAATAACTGTGTAATGGCCTACTTGAACTAATCAGTATATATATAAAAAAATTTGCAGGCTACAGGTTTCGAAATCATGAACTCTCGTTTAACAAATCCTTTCCCAACCATTGAACCGAGAGTTACTTTCTGATTTCATTAGCAAATTAAATTCTTTTATTCTATAAGTTCATGTTGCCTTTTTCTTGAAATAAAACCCAATTAACATCTTCAACGTTCGATGGTTTTAGAATCCTTGTAACAGCTATCAACGAAGCAGTTAAACTTTGGTTCATTTTCATCTTCCATTATCATATCGTCATCATTCAACATCATCATCATCAGGTCATCTTCATCATCGATCATCATCATTATCGTAACATCATCATTATCGTAACATCATCATCAGTCACGAAAGGATAGAAGTTTTTCAAGTGATGTTCGGTTTGGCTTCAGGTTGATCGACGGAAAACAGAAATAAAAGAATATTGGTGTAGCAGGAAAAGGATACGATGGTGCTTAGTTGTAGAGCTGTTTTGGGTGTTTGAATGAAAACCAAATGGTAATGGGTGTTGTAGGTATAAAAGGTGGTGGTGTATGGTTCTCGGTTAACAGCAAAAAAAAAAAAAAAACAAGAAGAGGTGTTCATTGATGTTATAGTTACAGCAGAAATTATAAGATGTCTTATAGTGGTGGTGTTCGGAGATGGTGATCGGAAGGTGATGGTGTTTTTCGTCGTTCGATCAAAACCATAATAGTAGTAGTAATATGATGATGATGGTGATTGGTTATGGTAGCGTGAAGGTGGTTAAAGATGGTTGGTGGCGGTTTTATAGTTGTAGATGGTGACAAAGTGTCCGATTGAAGTGGTAGACATGGCGGTGGTTTTGAATAGTGGTGGCCGGTTTGTTCGTGGGTGTCGATGGTTGTGATTGATGGTGATATTCGTTGATGATTAATTATGAGCAAGATGATGCGTGTTAATGATTTCGGTTGCAGGAAATAAAAGAAGAAAATACTATTAAACGAAAAAAAAAAATCATATGTATGTATAGAACTCTTAGCAAGATGGTTGTTCATCTTTCTTAATATTTCTACAAACTAAGGATATTAATAGCTAGTGAAATTTCATGCCTAGAAAGAAGGAAAACAAATAGAATAGATAGATGGTTCATGATGTACGTACATATATATATTATTATATAAGTTAGTGGATGACTTCAATCAATAACAAATCAATTAAATTAAACTGTGCCAAATTTAGAATAGTAAAGCAGCCGATTGAATTGTTTGATTGTGCCGACAGTGTATTAGGGATGGCTATATCGTGTCCATTGCTAAACAGTTAACGTATAAAAGTGTTCCTAAAAATCCCAAACTTTTAGGTTAAATATAATTAATTATTTCACTCATTAATTGTTTGAAACCTGATCAAAAAGGTTCGATAATTATTTATTTTATGTTCCAATTTATATGTACGGAGTACAAATATTTAAACTTAAAAAGATAAATTTTTTTTTAACTAATCTACCATCTTCGTAATCGATTTATAGTTCAACTCTTATTTTAATCCCTCATGAACATGTAATATATCTATATTAAAACTAACAAAACGTCAACCGAGTGTTACTGACGTTTACTAATTAGGCTCGAAATTATTCATTTTCCAATTACTCTCTCTCTAAAAATAATCAGTTTTAAATAACAAATGTTATCACATAAATATATATTATATATTTTTAAACAAATAGATTTAATATTATTTTATATATTTACAAGTAGTATTTATATACATATATATATATATA
Organism: Rutidosis leptorrhynchoides; assembly: GCF_046630445.1. Lineage (NCBI taxonomy): Eukaryota > Viridiplantae > Streptophyta > Magnoliopsida > Asterales > Asteraceae > Rutidosis > Rutidosis leptorrhynchoides. The sequence goes on from NC_092334.1 coordinate 318,093,359, forward strand.
TATATATATATATATATATATATATATATATATATATATACATATGTAATAATAGTTTCATTATATCGCATATTATTTTACATATTTATTTCCAACAATTAACTCATATATTATTTCAATTAATATTTCAAATTGTTACATATATATATATATATATATATATATATATATATATATATATATATATATATATATATATATACATGTATCTATTTACAATTAGTTGTTCGTGAATCGTCGGAAATAGTCTCAGGGTATTTTAATACATAAAAGAGTTCAAAATCATGAGACTTTAACAATACCGACTTTGCTTATCGTGTCGATTCCCTATAAAGATTAAGTTTGAATTTGGTCGGAATTTCCCGGGTCATCACATTAACGATGGTTAAGTTGCTTGACGAAGGATGTATATCATAGCATATTAGTAATATGAATTAACCGAGTAGTTAAGATTCACACATAATAGCTTAGTACGGAAAGATTTATTATGGTTTAAAAATTTATATATATAAGATATACATATAAATTCTTTAGTGGGAATGAGTTAACAGTTCGTAACTCGTTGATATGGCATACTTGTTGTTGATTTGTAATGATGTCCACGGTGATTCTTGAACTGGCGAAGCTTGTGATATTATAGACGCTGTTGGTACTGACGGTGCTAGTGATGTTGACGATACTGTTGATGCTGTTGGTAAAACGAGTCTAGCTTGTAAATATTGCACCATTCAGAACAGGGTTTCTATTATTCCTTCTATCATTTTGGTTCATTCATCTAATTTATGGTTAGGGCTAGAATAGATAATCTATAAGACTTTAGAGATTACATAATCGCCGCAGAAAGTTTCTCCCATGAAGTTATAGATTAATACTTCATCGGTTATTGTTGTTGGTACTCCTTAGTATCTACAAGGTGTATGACGTTGATGCTCGAGGTACAGATTGTAAAGTTGAGGTTTACGACGCGGTTGTGGTTGGGGTTGGTAATGGTACTGTTGACGTTGATGATGGTGGTACTGGTTATGCTGCTGCTGCTGCTGCTGGTGCTTGTAACCTTTGCACCATATTCTCCAAAGCCACCACCAGAGCGCGAAGCTCGTTGACTTCTTCTATTACGCCGGGGTGATTGTCGGTTCGGACGAGCGGATGAATAAGATCTAGTATTTGATGTAGTATATAATCATGACGAGATACTCTGGAAATGAGATAGAAAATGGTGTTTCGGACAGGTTCACCGGTAAGTGCTTCAGGTTCTTCGCCAATAGGACAATGTGATGTATGGAAAGGATCGCCTTCCTCTTGTCTCCAATGATTAAGAAGGTTTCGAACCCATCCTCAATTCATCCAGAATAGATGATGGCTGATTGGTTGATCCATTCTGGTCACACTGCTTTCGGAGCTTGAATGGGATACCATTTCAGAATCCGAGTGACTTGAATTAATGACGAATTCCATTTTGTACGATTGAATAAAGGATTTTTCGATATGAAATGATTTTTTGGCTATCGGGTGGTATTCTAATTACATAGAATATCTATATATATAGAGCAAAAGATTTCGTAGATTACGGAGGAATTTACGGGATATGTCAGGCAAAGTTTACAGTAACAGATACACTAAGATATGAATTAGCAGATACGCTAAGATATAAATTTTGTCTATACACTATTTATGTAATCAATACAATAAGATGTGTCTAGACTAAGAATGATAAGCAGGTAATTTCCAATAGAAATGATAAGCAAAAGTTTTGACATGCAGACATGGTCGAAGTCCAGACTCACTAATGTATCCTAATGACTATCAGTTAGACACACTAATGCAGACCTGTTTCGCTAAGACCACCGCTTTGATACCACATGTAAAGACCCGTCCTAATCTATAAGAACGAATACAATAACATATGATTACATTGCGAGGTATTTGACCTCTATATGATACATTTTACAAAAATTGCATTCGTTTTAAAAGACAAACTTTCATTACATCGAAATTTGACAGGCATGCATACCCTTTCATAATATATCCAAACTATAAATGACTTAATAGTAATCTTATTAAACTCAACGACTCGAATGCAACGTCTTTTGAAATATGTCATGAATGACTCCAAGTGATATCTCTAAATGAGCAAATGCACAGCGGAAGATTTCTTTCAAACCTGAGAATAAACATGCTTTTAAGTGTCAACCAAAAGGTTGGTGAGTTCATTAGTTTATCATAAATATTCATTTTCATCATTTAATAGACTACAAGATTTCATATATTTAATTGTACACGTAACCCGAGTATAAAATAATACGCGTAACCCGCGAATTAAAAATCATTCATATGGTGAACGCTTGATAACTGAACTAACATGATGCATATAGAATATCCCCATCATTTCGAGACTCTCATCGGATATGATAATCGAAGTACTAAAGCATTCGTAACCCGAATGGGACTTGTCGAGGTCCATAGATCTATCTTTAGGATTCGCGTCAATTGGTGGCAATTATAATAAACACCAATTCTTAGGCTACTAAGCTAAAAAGGGGCATATTCGATTCGATAATCCAACAATAGAATGTAATTTCGATTACTTTTGTCTCTTTCATAAAACTTTTATAAAACAGCGCATGTATTCTCAGTCCCAAAAATATATATTGCAAAAGCATTTAAAAAGGGAGCAAATGAAACTCACAAAACTGTATTTCGTAGCAATAATGCATATGACGGCACTTGAATAAGTGCTAGGTTGGCCTCGGATTTACGAACATATATTAATTATATATATTTATATGTTGGTCAATATCTGTATAACAATTTAGGTCAAGTCGTAGTGTACCACAATCCTAATGCTCGAGACTACTATGCAAAAGTCAACAAAAGTCAATTTGACTCAAAATAATTTCCAAAATTTATACATGTTTATTATCTAACTTAAATATAGTTGTTTTATATATTTAAATATTTTTAACAGATTTTTATTATAGTAAAAAAATATAATTCATTTATTAATAAATTAAATTTTTTAAAAAAATATACTTTTATATATCTTAAGTAATAAAATTTATAAAGTTCATTTAATATCGTAAAAATAATATGATAGGTTTTATTAATTTAATTATTTTACACGTAGTAAAATATCTTTGTATCATATACTTATTTGATAAAATAATATCGATAATAACAATAGTAGGTTAAAATTGTATTATTTTGTAATAATAATAATTATTATTCTATTAGTAATAATAATAATATTTATATTTACTAAAAATGATATTACGATAAGATGATAATTTTTATTAGAATGATAATAATAATGATATTTTATATTAACAATGATATTCCTATAAATAATAATTTTTGTAAAAATGGTAGTTTTAATATTAATACCTTTAATAATACTAATGATAAAATTAATGAAAACGATATTTTTTTTTATCTAAATCAATACCTTTCAATATTTTAATTTCATCATGATAAATATACTCATTATTTCTTAATCAATTTGTTAATAGCTTTTAGTCGTCTTTTATATCGCGTTCATAATAATGATAATAATAGTAATCAAAATAATTAGGTATTACTAATATTAGTTTCAATTACAATAATACTAATAATAATAAACATTATGATAATGATAATACTAATAACTATGATAATAATAATAATAATAATAATACTAATTATAACTTTAATGATAAAAATAATAGTAATATTATTAAAAATAACATTTTTTAATGATACTACTTTTTATTAATAACGATAATAATAATAATAATAATAATAATAATAATAATAATAATAATAATAATAATAATAATAATAATAATAATAATAATAATAATAATGATAATAATAATAGTAATAATAATTATAACGACAATAATAACGACGATAATAATAATCATTTTTAATAATAATACAAAAATTCAATTGTCTATAACTTCTAATCCGTTCATTGAAACCATTCGATATCTAAATGAAAAGTTCTTAATTTTTCGCTAGCTTTCCAACGACATGCATATCATATACCTTATCTCAACCGCATATGTAACTAACTTACGATTCATCAAAACTATCTAACAACTAAATTAAACATACATGCATGCATATTCATATCTACTCGATCACTAGTCAGGGATACACTAATAATATGTAAGAGTTAAGTTATGAGTGCTCACGTATCAATATTGAGATTCAATATTGCAGGGTAGTACGTAGACGTAACGGAGATGATAAACACTAGTTTGACCTCACGAGCATACCCCCGAGCATTACCCATATCCTCCATAGCTATAACACATAATTTCCTTAGCCCTATCCTACTCGCAAACCAGTTTTGAAAATTACCCGAACAGCACTCCGTCGTAGTATTTTATGTATAAATACTACTAATAATAATACTCCTAACTATAATATTAATCTTAATAATAATGATAATAATAATATAAATAATGAAAATAATAAGAACAGAGGGAGTAATATCTCGAATGTATATGTGTGTGTTTTGTGACCAGATCGATCGAGTTTATATAATAATTGCTAATTTCTTACCCCATGCGATTGCATGGGGTTCCTTCTTTGTTTTCATGCGATCGCATGACCTTAACTCCCAGCTCATATCCCACTTTGAGCTCTGCAGACACTCGTAAAATATTATTATATATAATATATTTAATTTATATAATTAATTATATATTGTATTATATTTACGTACATGATAAAAACGTAATTTTTGTTCCGATGACTTGTACATTGTCACTCGACTTATGATCCGGTTTTGGTTTCTCGAACTCATTTTCGTACGCTTAGAAATCTAGTATTTACGTTATGCGACGTGTACCTTTAATAATAATTAGACTTACTCTTCGATAAATTATTGTGTAATAAATGTAACTTGTAAAATTGAGCGTTGTGGTCATTTGCTTCTATAAAACAGTGGCTCGTTGTTTATCAAAATATATTATTTTAAATCAGAACGTTTTATTACCAAGTTAATATATATATATATATATATATATATATATATATATATATATATATATATATATATATATATATATATATATATATATATATATTTAGAATTGTAAATTTATACGTAATATATATGTTTGAATTATTTATCTAATGATATAATAGTTAGTCTTTCAAAACTAATTATATTTCAAAGTTCGTTTTAAATTTCGTTTAGAAAATATTGTAACACGTATCGTTTATACTTTAAAACTTAAATAGATACAATTCATTTATGCACTAACATTTTAAATATTAATCGCATCACTAAGTGAGTGTTACTATCGTGTACTTAATTAATTTGAAAACATATGTATTTAATGAACATGTTTTAAATACAAGTTGCAAGTTTTCTATATATTTAACAATCAATATTCTAGCTTACATTTATTTAATCAAGGACATTTTAAATAATCAAGTTCTATTATATCGAAAAACATTTTCGTACATTTGAAACTAAATTAATTGATTAATATGCAATTTACTCTTCCACTAACCTTTGTCTAATTCTCGTTATTTGACACTTTGTTTTCATATGTAGATCACTTTACCAATTATTCCGAATACCGTTAAAAAGAATGGATTTCTTAAATCAAAGTGGACCTCTCAACAGGGACTCGTAATCATACAATGTATCTAATAAATCAATCATTTGATATTATCTTCTAATCCCGTTGATAAATATTTTAAATAATTCATCTAATACTTTGTCAGCGTTCTCAAGCGATATAATAGACTTAGTAACTTATTCTCATATTAATCAAACGTTTAATGTTTAATTGATATTTCTTAATTTAATAATCACACATATGTATATATTCATACATATCTATTTACACATAATTGTTCGTGAATCGTCGAGAGCAGTCGAAGGGTAATTAATTATAGAAACATAGTTCAAAGTTTTTGAGATTTCAACATTACAGAATTTGCTTATCGTGTCGGAATGATATAAAGATAATGTTTAAATTTAGTCAGAAATTTCTGGGTCGTTACAGAGGACCCGCTAAAATAGATGTCAAGCCAACAATATCTAAATTAGGAAGGCTTATTTTTGAACTGCTTTCCCCTATTCTGCTATGCTGAGCGGGGGGCGAAAGAGCAAGCTTCCTCTGTGCTTCTCCTTCAGATAACATGGCTGAATTAAAATAACAGTTGTTATTCAAAAAGTTTTTCCAATCCAGAAAAGAAGATTCACAATTCAATGTTGGATATTTATCAGGATCAACATTATAATAACCACCATTGCTGGGCATATGGAAAAAGCAATAAAGATTTTCTTCTGCTATTGATTCAAAATAGAAGTTACCAGCATCACGACGTTTCCTCGAATTTGTTCGAGTTAAAGGAGCATCATCATCATCCTCAAGCTCATTTTTGCACAAACTTTTTTCAAGTGTCTCATCAACCAATTTCTCAGAAACAAATTGCAGTTCATTAAACTTGGTATAACGCAAGGCGGCGAGCGGAGTAATCACTAAAAGAACAGCATACAACAATTACTACATAGAGAACAAAACTAAATGAACAAATTATAATTAATTAACAGAATATACCTTTGTTTTTAACATAACAAAAGCACAGCTACGAGCTTCTGCATCCCATTCAGCATTAAGGGAGCATAAAGAAAGCATATGTTCTGGGTATTTTCGATTTGGAATTCTTTCTTTTTTCATTGCATTTACTAACTTTTGTTCCTCAGGAGTTATCCTCGGATGCGTAACTTTGGGAGCATCAAGTGACGTGCGCCAATAACAAGCTTCCAGACAGTTATTTGGAATAACATCACTGTTTATGAAGAAGAAAGTATTCTGCCAGTCCTCAGTTGTATCACCAGAATTAAGCAAAAACCCATCCAGATTAATACAGAACCATCCTTTATCATAAGGTTTTATGGTTGCTAGATAAGAAAAAAAGCGTAGAGACGGTGTCATATTCCAAGCCATACAATACATCTCGAAAAGCATAATTTACAAATTGACATAGGCTCAAATTGCCCAACGCTAACGGTATAAAAGCAACAAACGTCCAAATAGAATTTTGTAAAAGGTATACGAAGATGAGAAAAGTATAGAGCGACGACCGTAAATAGAAACTTTCCCAGAAGGAGGACGAGATGCACGATCATGAGGTCCTGGAAGAACAGCGTCAGCCCCAAAAAATTTAGGGAATGCAATTCTCACACGGTCAAGATAATATGACGAAATTCTGCTCGAAATATCTTCAACATTAAAGATAGCCATTGATTAAAAATTTAAGGTATATGAAGAGAAATTAATTTGGGATGAAGTAAATGCAAAACAGAAAAATCAGAATCCTAAATAGCAAAGTGGAAGATGAATAGTTGGCGGTTAATCGTATGGATGATATGATGCCACGTGTTGACTGAGTGACTATTCGGGAAAAGTAAATTTAATTGGAAAATAAAGTTCAAAATAAAAAATGGAGTACTTTTTACAGACAATGATTAAAAAGTAGCTGACATGGCAGAGAAAAGTGTGGCTACAGCAGGTTCTTGTTCCTGAGGAAAAAGGCATCTTTTATTTTTTAGTTTAATGACTTAATTTTTTTTATTACAAAAATAAAGACATTAAACTGAGGGGACTTAATGGTGTATCCTAGGGGTTAAACGCATAAACACAACATTTTTATACAGATAAATGGATCAAGCGACACAAAACATAACGAAATTTGGCGGTTTTCAGTGTTTACCGCCCAGCGTTTAGTAGGCCACCCAACGTCATACGTAAGCCCTGCAGGCTGCTTCAATGCTTAAGCCCTTTTACTCAGCTCGTGAACGGTATGTAGCTACGTCAGCACACGCTACCGACCTTCCGGATACTTCGCATAATAGAATTAATCAGCGATTAAGATGTGAATCCCGAGAATTTCGGACATTCTACGCCTATAAATAGACCCCCTGGGTCACCACATTTCACATTTGAACTTCAGTCAGAGAGAAGTACACTTTCTCTCTCACACAGTTTTTTCTCACTCTAAACGCACATTAGCCACTTAGCAGCAATATGCTAGACGGATCAATTACAGATTGATCCCCAGATTGATTGAGGCCACCTCACGGATCTCTCATCCGTGTTCCAGGTCTGCAGATATTATTTCTCGAGGGAAAACAACAATCAACATTATACGCCACACGCTGAGCATCTATTGTCTTGTACTGGTACCTTACAGCCACTACACGGAAAATCGTACCAACATCCGTTAAGTACATAATGGTGTTAACTTTTGATTCGTGTATTTAATTAAATTAAATGCATACTTGAGTTCATGATGAACTAACATATTTAATTTGATGACTCAGAAAAATTCGACTTATTCTTAAGTCAATTCTCTATATAATTGAATGTTTCCGACACGATAAAAATTTCGACGATTCACGAACTATACTATGTGTATAAATGTATATGTATATATATAATTTACTACGTACTGAACTACAACATTTTAAGAAATCAAACTTGTCAAGTCTTGTATATTTGAAAAGGGTTTTTACGTAATCGTTGACCTCCCAGTTTATCCGACGATTCATGAACGTCATAACTTGTTTTAAATGTTTAATTGCGTATATATATGGATATACATATATACATATGTATACATATGTATATGTATACATATGTATATATATATATATACATATGTATATTTATACATATGTATATATAATATATAATATATATATATACATATATATATGTATACAAATATATACATATATATACATACATATATATATGTATATATATAACTTGAAAATATGATAAATAAGTATCTCATTAAATATATTAACAAATGATTATATACATATTTTCAAACTACTAACTTAAGGGTTTTCAAACATTACTTATATGTAACATTTAACGATGTAATAACCCATAAGTCAAAATGTATTTATATGTATTATATTATGAGTATTAATATGTACCTAAAAGACTTTATATACATGCATTAACATACTTATACTCAACAAAGATAACTATACTTGTATTCGCATTTGATTTCCTCATGAATTCTACTCGTATTTATACAGTATTTATACCCATATAATACACAGCTTCTATATGTATTTATTATTGGTATATACCAATAGAAATCTGCAATTATTTGTCTAATATGTCATCCATGACCTAATCAATTTAATATATCATCCATGACATAATCAATTTAACTTATCTTAGATATTTTCACTAAAAACCAAATTTATAAGCTTATAAATAAGCACAATTTTTAACTCATTATTACTTCACATTTTCTTAAACTATAACACACACTTAAATGCTCTCATATCATACTTCAATCTCGGGAATTTTTTGTGACAACTCGAAAATTTCCAACAAAATTTAAACTTTATCCTTTATATGTTTCCGACACGATAAGCAATATTTGTTAAGTTAAATTGCAAGAATTTTAAACTATGTTCATACATTCATTCAACCTAGACCAAGTTCCAATGATTCACGAACCATTAAATGAATATGATTATATATGTATATGTGTATATATATTATAACTTGAAACGTAAACAAAATATTAGATTAAATACTTTATATGATTGTATCTGTTTCAAAATGTTTATCAATGGAATTAGAAGATAAGATCAAATGATTGAATTATCAGATATATTGAATTATGATTACAAGTCTCTGTTGAAAGGCCCACGTTGATTTGAGAAATCTTTCCATTTTAACAATATTCGGAAAATGGTAAAGTGATTTATAAATAAGGACAAATTGTCAATCATTGAGAACTAGACAAAGGATAGTGGAAGATTGAATCTCATAAAGACTCGATTGATCTATTTAGTTTCAAACGTACAAAAACGTTTTCAGTTTAAAAAGAACTTTATTATTAAAACGTATATAACTTTTATAAATATCTAGAACCACTTTTGACAACACATCACTTAACTAGTATGATAAAGATAACGATATTTATATTTATTTTATTAAATATATATAACGATTTAAATTAATATTATATATATTTATACGTGTATTATATGTACATAGTTTTATAATTTTACTATACTTAAACTTTACATTTACTTTATTTTTACTTTACTTTAACTTTAATAATTCACTTTAATAATTCATACTTTAATAATTCACTTTAATAATTCATAATTTAATAATACACTTTAATAATTCATACTTTAATAATTCACTTTAATAATTCATACTTTAATAATTCACTTTAATAATTCATACTTTAATAATTCACTTTAATAATTCAAAAATCTATTATAAATCGAATTCAATAGGTTTCATTATTTTATAGAAACTTGTAAATATTTTTCTCTAAACTCTCTCATGCGATTTACATATATATATTTACTCCGTATTATTTCAAGATATTATTAGTATACATAAAATATTACGACGGAGTGCTGTCCGAGTGATTTCGAAATTGTTTTTCGAGTAGGATAGGATTAAGGAAATTATGGGTTATAGCTATGGAGGTGATTGGGTATGGTTCATGGTTATGCTCGTGAGGTCAATATAGTGTTTATCATTTCCGTTGCGTCTACGTACCTTTCTTGCAATATTGAATCTCAATATTGATACGTGAGTACTCATAATTTAACTTTTACATACTAATAGTGTATCCATGACTAGTGCTCGAGTATTTAGGATTATGCTTGCTTGTACTTTTGATATTGCCCTTAGACAGGTTCGGTTGAATATTGAATTAGTTACACTTACGGTTGAGATAAGGTATAAGATATTCATGTCCTTGGAAAGCTAGCGAAAAATTAAGGACTTTTCCTTTAGATATCGAATGGTTTCGATGAACGGATTAGAAGTTATAATCAATTGAATTTTCGATATTTTTATTAAAAATGATTATTATTATCGTCGTTTTTATCGTCGTTCTAGTTTTATCTTATTATTATCATTATTATTATCTTTATCAATTAAAGGGATTTATCATTAAAAATTGTTATTTTTTTTTATTATTACTATCGTTATTATCGTTAAAGTTATAATTAGTATTATTATTATTATCCAATTATTATTATTATTATTATTATTATTATTATTATTTTTATTATTATTATTATTATTATTATTATTATTATTATTATTATTAGTATTATTATTATTATTATCATTATTAATATATATATCATTATTTAAAAATGGTTATTGTCATTGTTATTATTATTATTACTATATTATCATTTAGATAATTATTAGTATTATCGTTAATAATGTTATAGTAACTATCATTATTAATATTAGTGATTAAAACAAATATTTATAACACCTAATTATTTTGATTAATATTATTATCATTATTATGAACACGATATAAAAGACGATTAAAAGCTATTAAACTAAACGATTAGGAAATAATGAGTAAGAGTATCATGATGAAATTAAAATATTATAAGATATTGATTTAGATAAAATTATCATTCTTATTATTTTTATCATTACTATTATTATTAAAAGTATCGTTAGTATTAAAACTACCATTTTAACAAAAATTATCATTTTAATAGAAATGTCATTGTTACTATAAAATATCATTATTATTATTATTTTAAATAGAATTATTATTTTAAAGATAATATTAAAAATTCTCGTTAATATTAAAGTTATCATAATTAGAATTATCGTTTTATCATAATGTCATCTTAGTAATTATAAATATTGATATTTTTATAATAATAATTATTATTACAAAATAATACAACTTTTACTTACTATCATTATAGATATTATTTTATCAAATAAATATGTGATACAAACATATTTTACTACGTGTAATGACTTACTTTAATAATATCTATCATATTATCTTTATGATATTAAATGAACTCTATAAATTTTATTACTTAATATATATAAAAGTATATTATATTATATAAATTTAATATAAAATTTTATTTATTAATAAATAAATTATATTATTTACTCTAATAAATCTTTTAAAACTATTTAAAAATATAAAACGACAATATTTAAACTATTTATTAATCATGTATAGATTTTTGGAAATTATTTTGAGTCAAATTTACTTTTGTTGACTTTTGCATATTAGTTTCGAGCATTAGGATTGTGGTACACTATGACTTGACCTAATTTGTTAGACAAATATTGACCAACACATAATTATATATAATTAATTTAGGTTCGTGAATCCGAGGCCAACCTTGCACTTGTTCAATGACGTTATATGTATTTTTACTACGAAATACAGTATGGTGAGTTTCATTTGCCTTTTTACCCTTTATATTTTTGGGACTGAGAATACATGCGCTTTTATAAATGGTTGACGAAATAGACACAAGTAATTGAAACTACATTCTATGGTTGAATTATCAAAATCGAATATGCCCCTTTTTATTAAAGTTAGGTAATCTAAGAATTAGGGAACAGACACCCTAAATGACGCGAATCCTAAAGATAGATCTATTGGGCCTAACAAACTCCATCCAAAGTACCGGATGCTTTAGTACTTCGAAAAATATATCATGTCTGAAGGAGGATCCCGAAATGATAGGGGATATTCTTATATGTATCTAGTTAATGTCAGTTACCAGGTGTTCACCATATGAATGATTATTTTTGTCTCTATGCATGGGACGTATATTTATGAGAACTGGAAATGAAATTCTTGTGGTCTATTAAAATGATGGAAATAAATGATTATGATAAACTAATGAACTCACCAACCTTTTGGTTGACACTTTAAAGCATGTTTATTCTCAGGTGTTAAAGAAATCTTCCACTGTGCATTTGCTCATTTTAAAGATATTACTTGGAGTCTTTCATAGCATATTTCGAAGAACATTGCATTCGAGTCATTGAGTTCATCAAAGATTATTATTAAATCAATTTATAGTTGGATAGTGGATATTATGAAATGGTATGCATGCCTGTCAATTTTCGATGTAAAGAAAGTTTGTCTTTTAAAAACGAATGCAGTGTTTGTAAAATATATCATATAGAGGTCAAATACCTCGTAGTTGGTATCAGAGCGGTGGTCTTAGCGAACCAGGTCTGCATTAGTGTGTCTAACTGATAAGTCGATAGGATGCATTAGTGAGTCTGGACTTCGACCGTGTCTGCATGTCAAAAGTTTTGCTTATCATTTTGTGTCAAAAATTAACTACTTATCATCCTCAGGAAATTACCTGCTTATCATTTTTAGTCTAAGACACGTCTTGCTGCATTGATTGCATGAATAGTGTATAGACAAAAATTCATATCTTAGCATATCTGCTAAATCATATCTTATCGTATCTGTTACTTTAAACTTTGCCTGACATATCCCGCAAAGTCCTCCGTAATCTACGAAATCTTTTGATCTATATATATATATATATATATATATATATATATATATATATATATATATATATATATATATATATATATATATATATATATATATATATATATATATATATATATATATATATATATATATATATATTCTATGTAATTAGAATACCATCCATTAGCCAAAATCATTTCATATCGAAAAGAAAAAAAATCCTTTATCCAATTGTACGCAATGGAATTCGTCATCAGTTCAAGTCACTCAGATTCCGAAATGGAATCCCATTCAAGCTCCGAAAGCAGTGTGACCGGAATAGATCAACCAATCAGTCATCACCTATTCTGGATGAATTGGGGATGGGTTTGTAGCCTCCTCAATCATTGGAGACAAGAAGAAGGTGATCCCTTCCATCCACCACATTGCCCTCTTGACGAAGAACCTGAAGCACTTACCGGCGAACGTGTTCGAAACACTATTTTCTCGCTCATTTCCAGAGTATCTCGTCACGATTATATATTACATCAAATTTTAGATTTTATTTATCCGCTCATCCGAACCGACAATCACCCCGGTGTAATAGATGAATTCAACGAGCTTCGCGCTCGGGTAGTGGCTTTGGAGAATATGGTGCAGAGATTACAAACACCAGCAGCAGCATCAGCAGCATAACCAGTACCACCATCATCAACACCAACAGTACCATTACCACCTCCAACCACAACCGCGTCGTAAACCTCAACTTCACAATCTGTCCCACGAGCATCAACGTCATACGCACCATAGATACCAAGGAGTACCAACAACAATAATTGACGAAGTATTAATTCATAACTTCATTGGAGAAACATTCCGCACTGATTATGTAATCTCTAAAGTCTTAGAGATTATCTAATCTAGCCCTAACCATAAATCAGTTGAGCGAACTAAAATGATAGAAGGAAGAGTAGAAACCCTGACAAAAATGGTGTGTGATTAACAAGCTAAACTTGCTTTACCAATAGCATCAACAGTACCGTCAGCGTTACCAGCATCGTCAGTACAGTCAACATCCGAATCAACAACACCGATAACATCATAAACTCCGTCAGTTCAAGAATCACTGTGGACATCATTACGAATCAATAACGTGTATATTGTATCAACGAGTTATGAAGAATTAACTCATTCCCTCTGAAGAAATTATATGTATATTATATATATATATATATATATATATATATATATATATATATATATATTTTGAAATAAATCTTTCCGTGCTAAGCTATTGTGTGTGAATCTTAACTACTCGGTTAATTCATATTACAAATATGCAATAATGTACGTCCTTCGGCCGCAACTTAACCAGCGTTAACTACAATCTGTATCGCAATTCAACAAATTCCAATTCATAATAAATCAAGTATATATTTGATTTTACACTTTCATCATCGATGTACCCGAAACTTTTCAGATAACATCATTCGTACTTTTCGAAATTCACAAGAATTCTACGAATCGAACATCATACATCAACAAATAACGAAGTATTGATTCATAATTTTAATGTCATTAAAGAAATACTGCGTAAAAGTTATGTACTTTTTAAAGCCTTTAGGGATTATTCAATTCTAGTTTCAACCGTAAATCAAATGAGTTTAATTTAACATTAACTCATTAAATCTATGTTACATCTGAAGAAAATATACATATATATATTTTCACAAAGACTGTAATAAAATTCTTTTGTACAAAATATTAATTGTGAAATTTTTTTTTAACGGGTAGGTAATACCCGAGAGATATATAAATTCACAATTAATATGTTACATTCTTCGAATCTGATTCAGCAAATCATCCATTATACTCCCTACTTTCACAACAATATACATTCTTTTATAGAAATCAAAACAACCATACTCATTCAAAATTTAATTACATATTCTGATTTTGAAATCTCAAAATTCAACTTGAGATATGACCAAAATCATCACTCTTAGATCCTTACATCTTTCACAAGCTATATTTTGACTTCAAAACTATGTTAGAACATCAAATGTATGTTAACGATTACAATCTGTGTTCAAACCCTTCGAAAATTTTGAAAGACACTTTGAATGATGAGCAATCGAGATGATGATCCAACCACATGTTACCCACAGTTATGTACCCGAAAAACTCTTGAAACCAAAGTAAAAGTTTAAACAACGTATCCGCGTCAGATTCTTTGGCATTTATTAGCAAAAATAACTTTGCGACTCCTATTCAAAGTAGCCAGTTTTGTCACAGCTCCAGCAAGTCAACTTCAACTTTTCAGCCAGACTAACCTTATTATAACCTTGAGATATACACCATCATTACTAGGGAACCTTTTACATTACACCACAATATTAGCAGATGTACCAACAACTTCATTACCCTTTGACTTTAGCCTCTCCAAAAAGTCATTATAATTATTCATTGAAACCCCATCATTTACTCATTCGCATCTTGTAATGAGAATTGCCATACGAATCATTGGGAATTAGCAATCAGTATTTTGAAATCTCGCAGGATGTCTACGCCAACAGTTATATGTGTATGTATAACGTCTATCTTCTGGACTTAATTTGAATGTGAAGTTTCTGAAAAACACTCCGAACTACGAATTGGTTCTCCAAAAATGGAAAAAAAAATGCTGATGAAGCAGCAAAAACTATAAACGACTTTAAACGGTAAAAGCTGGATGATAATGATGAAGTGTGCTGGTAAAGCGCAGAAAAAGAGAAGTTTTGGAACTGGAAAACGGATTGAGCAAAGTAGGAAGGAGGCTGTGGACAAATTACAAAGACTGAACCTGACTTCAAAGGATCCAAATGATTTAGTACCTGCTGAAGTCATTAACGAATACCTTGCTCCTGAATCTAAACCCTTGCGGACAATATTCTTCATCATCCTCTGATATTAGAAATTCTAAAATATCATCATATCTTTCATTATAAATATCCTCCATATTTCTGAAGATATTTTCTTAATTTTTCTTATTTGAAATCATTTACCTCTTCGCGCTATCTGTATTACATCATAAAAGAAACTATTTTAGTTTCTAAATTCTGAAACATTCAAGTTTAAAATAGGAATATTTTGAAGTAATGTTGGGAACTGAAGCATGGATTAGTATAATATAATGACACTTGATCAATGTGATTATATTACAATAAGTCATGCTGAGTTTCTAAATGGAACGTGATGATTCACAGATCATAACATCATCATGTGCCATGTTATACGACTCTTGTATTCTATTTAACCTCTAAAATATCAAGAAAATATTTCTTGATGATTCGGCCTTTTCCAAGGTATTCTAGTAATTTGACAAGTCAAGATCGTGCCATCACAATTTCCTTCCTAGAACATTAACAATGTTCATTCCGAAATTCATATCTGTGAATTCTGGACCATTACAAGCGGTGCTTAATCGCAAGAAGAAGAAACGAAAGGACAAAACTCCGAAATAGAAATTGGGGTATAAATTGCAGCAAATAAAAGAGAGCATTAACTGTGAATGATAATGATTATAGAAGACAGAAGCAGAGACTTTGAAATATAAGGGAACATATAAATCCCAACGACAAACCAGAAATTATAAACCATATATATCGATGCATATAGCAATATAAAGACACGGGAGAACTAGAAACACTATAAACCCAAGAGTATAGTAGAAGTAAATAGATTCTTCCGGCGGTAGATGAAAAAGAAGAATGACCGATATGAAAGTTAGAAGTATATCGAGAATTAGAACTGGATGGAGCATATTGATGAATACTTTAAAATATGAGTTGAGGGGGAAAGAATAGAAGGTGATGAAACATGACTAGGAACTTAGAAATCAACAGATTTAACTCACACAATGGCAGAATAAGTGAATCAAACCCTCTAGTGAATAGGTTAAGTTTTTTTTGATTAATTTAGTCAAACCACAGCTAAATCAAGTGTAATTAGATCAACACCTAGAGCTATTATTCACCACCTGGGTGATTTGGACTGAGAGAGAATCAGAGGAGCTCACTAGATCTGAGTGTGTGTAACAAATGAGAGGCTTAACCTAAAATGAAGAACATAAGACTTTATATACCCCTGCTGTTGACTCACCCATACGATTCATTCATCACACGTATGAGTTGGCTTCATCAGCCGTACGGGTGATCACTCACTCGTGTCTTCTCATTTAGGTTGTAATTGTGACTTAGCTCAGCATCAACCGTGCGTATGAGCCTGTCAGCTGTACTAGTGAGGCTTCACTCGTACGTCTGACTAAGTCTAACATAGTCAAACATCTAAATCTCGTTCCTGCAGTTTCTGTAACCACATACAAACACGGATAGGATAATAATGAGCAATCATGGTGGCCTGTAAACTGTTGTACCTGCAATGGACGTGGGTAGATGTCTAGGGACTTGCATAAAATGCATCAACAAAAGGTGTGAGTTGTAAGGAAACAAAGAAGGTGAATTTATAAGAAAATCTCCGACAGAAGAATTAAAATGGACGATCGCATTTAAAGCGGATCCTAATTCCCTTGATTACCAGAGAGTCAAATCTTATTAAGAAGATTTTCTTCAAATCCCTTGAAATCTGGGAATCAATCATATCTACGTCAAATGATAAGATGAATCTACACTTACTCATTTTACTCTTCTATGTTAGCTTCATTCGTACTCTTCATATAAATAGATTATTTATCCAAATTATCCGATGATGATAAAACTCTAATTTTCAGCCCGTATGTATCATGAAAACATACTTATTATCATTCACGACCTTTTCACTCAAATTTCAGGACGAAATTTCTTTAACAGGTAGGTACTGTGACAACCCAGAAATTTCCAACCAAATTTAAACTTTAATCTTTATATGTTTCCGACACGATAAGCAATATTTGTTAAGTTAAATTGCAAGAATTTTAAACTATATTCATACATTCATTCAACCTCGACCAAGTTCCAACGATTCACGAACCATTAAACGAATATGATTATATATGTATATGTGTATATATATTATAACTTGAAATGTAAACAAAATATTAGATTAAATACTTTATATGATTGTATCTGTTTCAAAATGTTTATCAATGGAATTAGAAGATAAGATCAAATGATTGAATTATCAGATATATTGAATTATGATTACAAGTCTCTGTTGAAAGGCCCACGTTGATTTGAGAAATCTTTCCATTTTAACAATATTCGGAAAATGGTAAAGTGATTTATAAATAAGAACCAATTGTCAATCATTGAGAACTAGATAAAGGATAGTGGAAGATTGAATCTCATAAAGACTCGATTGATCTATTTAGTTTCAAACGTACAAAAACGTTTTCAGTTTAAAAAGAACTTTATTATTAAAACGTATATAACTTTTATAAATATCTAGAACCACTTTTGACAACTCATTACTTAACTAGTATGATAAAGATAACGATATTTATATTTTATTTTATTAAATATATATAACGATTTAAATTAATATTATATATATTTATACGCGTAATATACGTACATAGTTTTAAACTTTTACTATACTTAAACTTTACATTTACTTTATTTTTACTTTACTTTAACTTTAATAATTCACTTTAATAATTCATACTTTAATAATTCACTCTAATAATTCATAATTTAATAATTCACTTTAATAATTCATACTTTAATAATTCACTTTAATAATTCATACTTTAATAATTCACTTTAATAATTCATACTTTAATAATTCACTTTAATAATTCAAAAATCTATTATAAATAGAATTCAATAGGTTTCATTATTTCATAGAAACTTGAAAATATTTTTCTCTAAACTCTTTCAATCGATTTACATATATATATTTACTCCGTATTATTTCAAGATATTATTAGTATACATAAAATATTACGACGGAGTGCTGTCCGAGTGATTTCGAAATTGTTTTTCGAGTAGGATAGGATTAAGGAAATTATGGGTTATAGCTATGGAGGTGATTGAGTATGATTCATGGGTATGCTCGTGAGGTCAATATAGTGTTTATCATTTTCGTTGCGTCTACGTACCTTTCCTGCAATATTGAATCTCAATATTGATACGTGAGTACTCATAATTTAACTTTTACATACTAATAGTGTATCCCTGACTAGTGCTCGAGTATTTAGGATTATGCATGCTTGTACTTTTGATATTTCCCTTAGACAGGTTAGGTTGAATATTGAATTAGTTATACTTGCGGTTGAGATAAGGTATAAGATATGCATGTCCTTAGAAAGCTAGCAAAAAATTAAGGACTTTTCCTTTAGATATCGAATGGTTTCGATGAACGGATTAGAAGTTATAATCAATTGATTTTTCGATATTTTTATTAAAAATGATTATTATTATCTTCGTTTTTATCGTCATTCTAGTTTTATCTTATTATTATCATTATTATTATCTTTATCAATAAAAGGGATTTATCATTAAAAATTGTTATTTTTTTTTATTATTACTATCGTTATTATCGTTAAAGTTATAATTAGTATTATTATTATTATCTAATTATTATTATTATTATTAGTATTATTATTATTATCATTATTAATATATATATCATTATTTAAAAATGGTTATTGTCATTGTTATTATTATTATTACAATATTATCATTAAGATAATTATTAGTATTATCGTTAATAATGTTATAGTAACTATCATTATTAATATTAGTGTAATTAAAAAAAAATATTTGTAACACCTAATTATTTTGATTACTATTATTATCATTATTATGAACACGATATAAAAGACGATTAAAGCTATTAAACGAAACGATTAGGTAATAATGAGTAAGAGTATCATGATGAAATTAAAATATTATAAGATATTGATTTAGATAAAATTATCATTCTTATTATTTTTATCATTACTATTATTATTAAAAGTATCGTTAGTATTAAAACTACCATTTTAACAAAAATTATCATTTTAATAGAAATGTCATTGTTACTATAAAATATCATTATTATTATTATTTTAAATAGAATTATTATTTTAAAGATAATATTAAAAATTCTCGTAAATATTAAAGTTATCATAATTAGAATTATCGTTTTATCATAATGTCATCTTAGTAATTATAAATATTGATATTTTTATAATAATAATTATTATTACAAAATAATACAACTTTTACTTACTATCATTATACATATTATTTTATCAAATAAATATGTGATACAAACATATTTTACTACGTGTAATGACTTACTTTAATAATATCTATCATATTATCTTTATGATATTAAATGAACCCTATAAATTTTATTACTTAATATATATAAAAGTATATTATATTATATAAATTTAATATAAAATTTTATTTATTAATAAATAAATTATATTATTTACTCTAATAAATCTTTTAAAAATATTTAAAAATATAAAACGACGATATTTAAACTATATATTAATCATGTATAGATTTTTGGAAATTATTTTGAGTCAAATTTACTTTTGTTAACTTTTGCATATTAGTCTCGAGCATTAGGATTGTGGTACACTATGACTTGACCTAATTTGTTAGACAAATATTGACCAACACATAATTATATATAATTAATTTAGGTTCGTGAATCCGAGGCCAACCTTGCACTTGTTCAATGACGTTATATGTATTTTTACTACGAAATACAGTATGGTGAGTTTCATTTGCCTTTTTACCCTTTATATTTTTGGGACTGAGAATACATGCGCTTTTATAAATGTTTGACGAAATAGACACAAGTAATTGAAACTACATTCTACGGTTGAATTATCGAAATCGAATATGCCCCTTTTTATTAAAGTATGGTAATCTAAGAATTAGGGAACAGACACCCTAATTGACGCGAATCCTAAAGATAGATCTATTGGGCCTAACAAACCCCATCCAAAGTACCGGATGCTTTAGTACTTCGAAAAATATATCATGTCCGAAGGAGGATCCCGGAATGATAGGGGATATTCTTATATGTATCTAGTTAATGTCGGTTACCAGGTATTCACTATATGAATGATTATTTTTATCTCTATGCATGGGACGTATATTTATGAGAACTGGAAATGAAATTCTTGTGGTCTATTAAAATGATGGAAATAAATGATTATGATAAACTAACGAACTCACCAACCTTTTGGTTGACACTTTAAAGCATGTTTATTCTCAGGTGTTAAAGAAATCTTCCGCTGTGCATTTGCTCATTTTAAAGATATTACTTGGAGTCTTTCATAGCATATTTCGAAGAACGTTGCATTCGAGTCATTGAGTTCATCAAAGATTATTATTAAATCAATTTATAGTTGGATAGTGGATATTATGAAATGGTATGCATGCCTGTCAATTTTCGATGTAAAGAAAGTTTGTCTTTTAAAAACGAATGCAATGTTTGTAAAATGTATCATATAGAGGTCAAATACCTCGCAATGTAATCAACTATTGTGAATCGTTTATAATGTATATGAACTGGTCCTTTCACTTTTCTCTTCATAATCAAGGTAAAATGCTTCTCAAAATCCTTGTTCAATTCCTTATATAGTTGCTATCTTATTATGCTTATATTTTTTTCCCGGCAAAGATGGAACCATTCTATAAAAACACACATAATCAAAACGATGAAGGAAACGATTACAAAAGAGTCAATCGGCTTTTACAAATTATTGTTGAGATTTAAGCCAAGAGACATAAAATACTTGGATTGTTAACCCATACATAAAAATGATGACTAAAACATAAATTAAAAAACGAAGCCCATTAGAAAACATTGAGTTTGATTTGGAGAACAATGGACTTCCAACAAGTGTAGTTTCCGATAAAGATGAAATCATTTCTTGCTAGCCATATGGCCCAAAGAGTAACCGGGCCGATCAAACTCCAAAACTTGATACGTAGTACAAAAGCACCCATATTATGTCAATTAGATTCTTGAAAACTTGTCAGTAACATGCTCTGCAATTGCCATACTTGAAGTTAAACTAGGAGATTCAATCCCAAAAAGGTTAATAAGACCATGTATCCCATGAGACTCCTCTCCCTGGATAACAAAATCAACAAAACCCTCTGATGGGCCAGAAAGTTTAGGCCTGATGCCTGAATAACCAGGCTGTAAAGAACCATCTTTCAAAGAAGGGTAATACTTTCTGATTTCTGGATAAAATTTCTTAGCCCGATCTGCACAAACTGTATCTCGAACATGTTATGTATGCTTGCCACATCATCTATAACATTCAACCATTCAACATCAGGACCAAATTTAACTTGTCCATCAAAATCCAAAGTAACATGCACACCAAGATCACCATCTTTCGGTATCAGATAAATTAAATGTTTAAATGTGGGACCCGTATTATTCGATAACGAAAAATAACAACCACGAGCATAATAAGAACGAGGAATCGATCCACGAGTTATACCATTAAAATGCTTTGCGAGTGCTACAGAACTTAACCATGTAGCGTTTACAACAAGCTTAAGGAGAAGTAGAATATTGGGAGAATCTTTTTGGGACCCACTTTCAAAAACGTGTAGATATATTTGATTTCGTTTGAGGTGAGCACCATTTACAGTATGATGCTATTTTCATGATTCAACAGTTTTTTTTGTTTTTTGTTTTTTTTAAGCTTTCCTCATGCTTTCGACAAATGTTTTGGCAACTCCTCAGTCGCCAATTTGTCCATAACGCTTCCAAATTTTAAAAGCTTATCTTTGAACGGCCCATTATCGACTTTTTGTTTTTCAAAAACATCCCTATTATATGTTTGTGCGAAAGCATTTTCATCCCTTTTATCTTTATTAGTTTTAATCTCACTAACAATATCAAAGTTAGGAGATTAAACACAAGAGTTGGACCATTTTGGAAAATAACTTGAAGTTCCTATTTTATTATTATTAACTTGTGAACTAGTTTCTTTGGCTATCTTAATACTAGAACCTCTTTTTCTAATTTCCCCACATGATTTCTTACAAGAATTGTCTCTACATGAGCTCGTTTTTTGGTTACTAGCATTAGTATTGACTGAAAAAACTTGGTCAGAGTGGGTGCTACTGTTGGACCCATTTAAAATCGGTGCAGGTACTTGTATAGAATTGGGTGAGGGTGGAAAATTCAAAACTCCTAAGGCAACTTTAGCATTATGGGACATATTCTCAAGTCCTATTTCAGAATCAATATTATCAACATTGTCTAAATCAGGAAATTGAGAGATAATAGTTTAGACTTACAGGGAGTGTTTTTCTTGCTTGCTAAAGTTTTGGCACCCCTATTTGGAGAAAAGTGTTTGTCATCACATGTCTACTTGCCCTCTTTGGAAGAGAGAGGAGTTTGCAACAATTCTCTTGAGCCCATTGACCTTGTTTTAGACACTGTTCCTTCATCCCTAACAACATCAGATGTTTCTGCCTGGTTTACTATATCTCTGCAGCTGTCACTATCCTGAACCAGTTCAGCCTGAAATACTCTACAATTATTTTCATCTTCAACTGGAGATATTACCAGAGCTGTAACATTTTTCGGTAAAGATGAACCCTTGTTTCCAGTGTCTTCTTCATTGATTCCTTCTGCATTCGAAGATATCGTTAACCCTTGAAGAAATAGGTCATGCTCTTAAATGTCTTCATCAATAATGTCTTCGATATCATCGAGTACTTTGATTTCGTTAACCTAAATTTTACACATAACGTTTGAAGAAGCCTTAACATGAACATATTGTTGGATTAGGGCAGGGTCATGAATTTCGGCCATCATGATTATTGACTCAGCGTTCTTCAATTGAGACGATTTTAAATGAACATGAATCACAGCTCCACCAATTTCTTCTATAATTAGATTCAATGAATCTATAGATGAGCATTCTACAAGGCACCCTCTAACTTCGAGACGTGTGAATCTTGAAAATTTGAGAGCTCGTTGCTTCATGGGTTGAACCTTCAAAAATTCCAATTGACTTAATGTTGGGCTCGAATTCATTCTTTTGAAACTGTCTTTGTCTTTACATTTCATAATGTAACCATAACTTCCCCTAGATGAAACCGAATTGATGGAAATTTTGCGTGATTTTAACCATTTGAACAATTTATCGGCTCGATTTGGGGTTTTATCAACTATCAAAGCTGCTTTTATCATCTTCTGTATTATGTTGTGTTCAACTGTGAGTGTAATGATAGATTGTTTCTTACCAAAAATTGAAGAATCTGTGATATTCTAAGAACCTCCTTTAACCATGTCTGACTTAGCATAACCGACTGTTAAGAATCTTCCATAGAACCCTACTTTGTTCATCATAACTATAGCTTTGGAAGCTGACTCTAGGCTCGAATACTTGATGAAGACGAAGGATCTTCCTTTTTTCCAGGCATATCCCTTAATTGAGCCAAACTCTCTAAAGGTGTAATTAATAGTAGCCAAACTCGTTGAATTTGTGATTCCTCCCACAAAAAATGGTTGATTTTCTTGAAAAGTGTTTTTGATTAACATGTTTACCAGAATTGGACATTGAAAAATTGCCGTGAAATTGGTGATGAAAAGGGGTTTTGATCGGTATGGACTTTGGGTAAGATGGTTGGAAAGGACGATTAAGTTTCATGGCCATTTGATCGAAATCGATGAAGTAAAGATGCATAAATTTGAATTTACCGGTGAAGTGCCATTAAGCACTGGAGAGAGAAAAGGTTAAAACTTATTTAATAGGAAACATGAGTTGATATCTTATTATGCTTATAAAATTTGTAAAAACTAGAACTTGTTTTGGTGAACACCAAGCTTGTTTAAAACTAAGTTAATCCTTCTAAATTGACTTTTAAAACACTTACATATATGTATTAGGACAGTATATAAAACTAACATAAGGATATTTAACTTGAATATATGAAGAACACCTTAAAACTGAACCCGTCGTAGAGAAATCAGGGACTGTATTGGGTTGGATATTTAAAACCTATCTTAAACTTGGAATTGAAATTTTATATTATGGAAAAATTTTATTTCATATGAACATGATAATATATCCAAAAATCATGGTTAAGCTCAAAGTGGATGTATGTTTATCAAAATGGTCATCAAGATGTCGTTCTTACGACGAATAAGACCACCTTCTTCTAAATTGATATGTAACCTGTAACTTCGACTATAAACCTATACTTTTTAAGTTTAGTTTTGGAAAATTTAGTTCAATACGAAACCATAGCAATTTGATTCACTCAAAACCGACTTGTAACGAAGAAATTATGGGCAAAACAATATTGGTTAGAAACACGCTAAATTAGCTACAGTTCTAATTTAACAAAATCTATACTAACCATATCCTAGCTAACTTTGCCTATATCCTACATGTATTTAAACATGTCATGACTATTTCCTTGTAGTATACTAGTCTTGGTTAGTTCCGAGACAATATAATATAGTCTTGATTAGTTAAAACAGCACGTCTAAAATACATTGGATAAATCATAAGACAACATGTATGCAATACGTTTGGATAAATCATAAGACACCATGTATAAAATACATCTTGGTTAATTGTAAAACTATACATATACAATGGGTCACGATTGAGTCTTAAACAACACGTGTACAATGGGTCGTGATTGAGTATTGAACAATACATATACAATACATCTTGATTAATTCTAAGATTATATATTGAACTATTGGACGATTATGGGACTACTAACATTGGACTACTAACTTGACAACTTAAGTAATCACATGTGATTGAAAATATTATATGAATATAATTGTATTATATTTTGAAATATATATATATATATATATATATATATATATATATATATATATATATATATATATATATATATATATATATATATATATATATATATATATATATATATATATATATAATTGTTATTGGTTCGTGAATCCTGTCGAATTCCAAGTCTTATTTTTCAACTTATTGAAAAATCATGTTATTTACCCTCTTCATATCACAAGAGAGTCTACAGTCTCGTACACTTTTACTTTTTGGGATGAGATAACATGCTGTTTTAAACTATTTTACGCCTCTAGCCTGAATATACACAATGAGTTCTATCCAAAAGTCTCTAGCTTGAATATATTAATTACTTTGTAAGGCTCGAACTATAAGGACGGTACCATAGGTTTGACAAACCTCACTCAACGAACTGGGTGCTTATAACTTTGTAACCAAATACATGATCAGCGTTTGCAATATGGGGTAAAGGAAGACGTGTAGCGCATTTAAGCTATCCGCGGGTTAAAGCTTTATATTCAAGTGCTCATAACTGTTGTATAATTTATCTTGCTTTGGACTAAATCTCGTGGTCTAACAAAGATAAACTGATTTACTTAAACCTTTCAATTCACTCAACATTTTTGTTGATCATTTTCATATTTTATCTCAGGTTCTTAAAGGTACTTAGCTTTCACATTGCTTTGATGATGTAACAACCCGATTTTTTCCGTTACTAACGTTACTTGTCCGTTAAATATTTAATGGTGATTACTTAGACTTTGTGTTTTTAATAGAATTAAATGCATACTTGATCCTAGTGGATTACTTGAATTAATATGTTATATTAATTTATGAACTTGTTTCGGATAGCGAAATAACTAGATTACGTTACGATTAAGTTAATCGCCTAGAAAGCTTTTCAGTTTACGGAACTCAGAAAAACGACAAAATAATTATTTTTAATAATTATTGACTTTACGAAAACATATTTAATTTATTATATATTTAATGAATTAAACTTGGATGGATGCGTTTTAACGATCAGTTAACGTTCCGGGAACCCGGTACGGTTAACAGCAACTAGAAACGAACTACACTTTGCATAGTAGCAAACCAAAGAATAATGTAATTTAATTTGATAATAATATTATATAATTATTATGATTTAATAGTACTGTCAATTTATTAGGATTTATATAGATTCAAAACGAGAGAAATTAACGTTTATCGATCTGGTTCGCGTTTTCAGCTAACGACACTTAATGGGTACACTTAGGAAACTTGAATAGCAACATTTGTGAGCCCATAAACTCCCTTTTGGACCCTTTAGCCTAATTCCCATCATCCCACACATTTATGTGATTAATTTTAGCCATTGTGTGATTAACTAGTGATTTAAGCCCTAACCTAATTAAGGCAATAAGTATATAAAGTCTTTTAATCACCATTCCTTCAACCCTAACCCCCATCAACGAAATTTTCAGCCACTCTAAACCCTCCCAATGTCAACTTCATCATCATCATCATCATCCTCCATTCAATTTTGATTATTTGCTCTTGCGTTCAACACGAAAGTGATTGCCTTGATCATCCTGTACGTGATAGTATAAACTAATTGATGGATTGAGTTATAATTCATAACCCTAATTTTATTAGATCAGTTTTTATGTCAATTACATAGTGTATTGATGTCTAGTGCTCAACTACATGCGATTAGAGTTGTCGTTAGTCGTTAAATTGCTCGATTGTTGTCGTTGCTATAAATCCTTAATTTGTATGTTATGAATCTGATCAAATTGATTTATGTACTAATTTTTTATTATATCTAGATGGATAGATCTTGAAAAATTATTGAATTTGGAATTTGATTTTGCTTGATTTCGTTATCGTATGCTCAAGATATGCTTAGTCGATGTTTTCGTTAGGGTTTACATGAAATACGAATTTTTTGAGTTGTATGCTTTAATATTTGACTAATGAAAAGTGTATTACTCTAATCCTTGTGAAAAATCATGCATGTTAGACTTAAGATTTGCGTCAAAAGCTTTTGTGATGCTCTCGATGCGTCAAAACAAAGATTCATGTTTTAAAGAGAGCTGAAACTATTTTCAAAGTTAAACAAAAATTGCTAGAGTGAACTAGAAGTTGATTGAGGCTATGATCTTCTGGAATATGTTATTTTATATGTTCCTTGATGTTTTTAATTTTCATACTAACTTGAAAAAACGTGATTTGCTATGAGTTATAAGCTCGACTAAATGATATGTATGTTTGTTGACTAAAACTGAAGGGTCTGTAAAGATTGGTTTAAATGTACAAATTGACTAAAGAGATGTCTTTGATTATTTTATCACTAAAACTTTGAGATGTTTGGAGTAATCTCCAATTGGTCGTTTATTTATATCTATTTTCAATAATTTTTGATAAATGTTTCCAAACTGACGCGCGTGTTAAAATTGATTTGGTAAACCGTAACTAGACCTTTTCTGAAACCGGACTTGTAGACATCGTATGAGGCCTTGGACTTTTTGAAATTGAGTTTGAGTCTAGTTTTGATCTAGAGTTTTCCATGATTTTAGAAATTATGTGCTAAACGTTATACTTGATTCTTTCTACGATGTACGTATTTTAAGGACATGCGATAAACTGAGAATGTGCAATTCGCTGAACTATGAGTTGTAAAGTGATACTTGACCTAGGTTTGACATGTTGACCATGATTGCATGACCTACTGAGATGTTTGACTTTAGTTTACCACTTTGACCGAGTTGACTTTTGGGTTGACTTTTGTTGACTTGCTTGGACTAGTTGACTTTTACTTGCTTGTTGAGTCAGTCTGAGCACTAGAACTTTGCGTACACTATGGGTTAACCTAGTGTGACCTATATGTATTTACTTAAGATGATCTATTTGACTAGGTTGCGTTGTTCAGTCGAGATTGTTCGACTGTCGTACGGTTCTTACTAAGAGATTTTTCAGTGCTTTTTCTAAGGTGAGTCTACAGTCCCTACTACTTTTTACAGGGATGAGATAACATGCTTTCTACAAATGTTTTACATATTAGGCACAAGTGACTTAAACTATACATATGAGTTCAGATCAAAAATCCC